>NC_092711.1:7416130-7421130 GCF_047496885.1 Scyliorhinus torazame
GTAATCTCCTTCAATCCCTACAACCCTCCCTATCTCCGTAACCCCCTCCAGCCTCGTACAACCCTCCCTATCTCTGTAACCTCCTCCAGTCCTTACAACCCTCCCTATCTCTGTAACCTCCTCCATCCCCTACACCCCGCCCTGTCTCTGTAGCCTCCTCCAGCCCCCTACAACCCTCACTATCTCTGCAATCTCCAGCCCCCTACTCCCCTCCCTACCTCTGTAATCTCCTTCAATCCCTACAACCCTCCCTGTCTCTGTAACCTCCTCCAGACCCTACACTCCCTCGCTATCTCTGTAACCTCCTCCTGCCCCTACAACCGCCCCTATCTCTGTAACCTCCTCCAGCCCCTACAACCCTCCCTATCTCTGTAACCTCCTCTAGCCCCCTACACCCCTTCCTATCTCTGTAACCTCCTCCAGCCCCCTACACCCCTCCCTATCTCTGTAACCTCCTCCATCCCCTACTACCCTCCCTATCTCTGTAACCTCCTCCAGCCCTTTCAACCCTCCCTATCTCTGTAACCTCCTCCAGCCCTTTCAACCCTCCCTATCTCTGTAACCTCCTCCAGTCCCTACAACCCTCCCTATCTCTGTAACCTCCTCCAGCCCCCTACAACCCTCCCTATCTCTGTAATCTCCTTCAATCCCTGCAACCCTCTCTGTCTCTGTAACCTCCTCCAGCCTCTACAATCCTCCCTATCTCTGTA
The DNA here is from genome assembly GCF_047496885.1 of Scyliorhinus torazame. NCBI lineage: Eukaryota > Metazoa > Chordata > Chondrichthyes > Carcharhiniformes > Scyliorhinidae > Scyliorhinus > Scyliorhinus torazame. The sequence goes on from NC_092711.1 coordinate 7,416,841, forward strand.
ACCTCCTCCAGCCCCCTATACCCCTACCTATCTCTGTAACCTCCTCCAGCCCCCTACAACCCTCCCTATCTCTGTAACCTCCTCCAGCCCCCTATACCCCTCCCTATCTCTGTAACCTCTTCCAATCCCTACACCCGTTCCTATCTCTGTAACCTCCTCCAGCCCCTACAGCCCTCCCTATCTCTGTAACCTCCTCCAGCCCTCTACACCCCTCCCTATCTCTGTAACCTCCTTCAGCCCCTACACCCCTCCCTGTCTCTGTAACCTCCTCCAGCCCCTACACCCATCCCTATCTCTGTAACCTCCTCCAGTCCCGACACCCCTCCCTATCTCTGTAACCTCCTCCAGCCCCTACACCCATCCCTATCTTTGTAACCTCCTCCAGCCCCTTCAACCCTCCCTTTCTCTGTAACCTCCTCCAGCCCCTACACCCCTCCATATCTCTGTAACCTCCTCCAGCCCCTTCAACTCTCCCTTTCTCTGTAACCTCCACCAGCCTCTAGAACCCTCCCTATCTCTGTAACCTCCTCCAGCCCCTACAACCCTCCCTATCTCTGTAACCTCCTCCAGCCCCCTACAACCCTCCCTATTCCTGTAACCTCCTCCAGCCCCTACACCCCTCCCTATCTCTGAAAACTCCTCCAGCCCCTTCACCCCTCCCTATCTCTGTAAACGCTTCCATCCTCTACAATTCTCCCTATCTCTGTAACCTCCTCCAGCCCCTACAGCCCTTCCTATCTCTGTAACCTCCTCCAGCCCCCTACAACCCTCCCTATCTCTGTATCCTCCTCCAGTCCCTTCAACCCTCCCAATCTCTGTAACCTCCTCCAGCCCCTACAACCCTCCCTATCTCTGTAACCTCCTCCAGCCCCTACAACCCTCCCTTTCTCCGTAACCTCCTCCAGCCTCGTACAACCCTCCCTATCTCTGTAACCTCCTCCAGTCCCTACAACCCTCTCTATCTCTGTAACCTCCTCCATCCCCTACAACCCTCACTATCTCTGCAATCTCCAGCCCCCTACTCCCCTCCCTACCTCTGTAATCTCCTTCAATCCCTACAACCCTCCCTATCTCCGTAACCCCCTCCAGCCTCGTACAACCCTCCCTATCTCTGTAACCTCCTCCAGTCCTTACAACCCTCCCTATCTCTGTAACCTCCTCCATCCCCTACACCCCGCCCTGTCTCTGTAGCCTCCTCCAGCCCCCTACAACCCTCACTATCTCTGCAATCTCCAGCCCCCTACTCCCCTCCCTACCTCTGTAATCTCCTTCAATCCCTACAACCCTCCCTGTCTCTGTAACCTCCTCCAGACCCTACACTCCCTCGCTATCTCTGTAACCTCCTCCTGCCCCTACAACCGCCCCTATCTCTGTAACCTCCTCCAGCCCCTACAACCCTCCCTATCTCTGTAACCTCCTCTAGCCCCCTACACCCCTTCCTATCTCTGTAACCTCCTCCAGCCCCCTACACCCCTCCCTATCTCTGTCACCTCCTCCAGCCCTTTCAACCCTCACTATCTCTGAAACCTCCTCCAGCCCCTCCAATCCTCCCTATCTCTGTAACCTCCTCCAGCCCCCTACACCCCTTCCTATCTCTGTAACCTCCTCCAGCCCCTACACCCCTCCCTATCTCTGTAACCTCCTCCATTCCCTACTACCCTCCCTATCTCTGTAACCTCCTCCAGCCCTTTCAACCCTCCCTATCTCTGTAACCTCCTCCAGCCCTTTCAACCCTCCCTATCTCTGTAACCTCCTCCAGTCCCTACAACCCTCCCTATCTCTGTAACCTCCTCCAGCCCCCTACAACCCTCCCTATCTCTGTAATCTCCTTCAATCCCTGCAACCCTCTCTGTCTCTGTAACCTCCTCCAGCCTCTACAACCCTCCCTATCTCTGTAACCTCCTCCAGCCCCCTATACCCCTTCCTATCTCTGTAACCTCCTCCAGCCCCCTACAACCCTCCCTATCTCTGTAACCTCCTCCAGCCCCCTATACCCCTTCCTATCTCTGTAACCTCCTCCAGCCCCCTACAACCCTCCCTATCTCTGTAACCTCCTCCAGCCCCCTACACCCCTCCCTATCTCTGTAACCTCCTCCAGCCCCTACACCCCTCCCTATCTCTGTAACCTCCTCCAGCCCCCTACACCCCTCCCTATCTCTGTAACCTGCTCCAGCCCCTACACCCCTCCCTATCTCTGTAACCTCCTCCAGCCCCCACACCCCTCCCTATCTCTGTAACCTCCTCCAGCCCCCTACACCCCACCCTATCTCTGTAACCTCCTCCAGCCCCCTACACCCCTCCCTGTCTCTGTAACCTCCTCCAGCCACTACACCCATCCCTATCTCTGTAACCTCCTCCAGTCCCGACACCCCTCCCTATCTCTGTAACCTCCTCCAGCCCCTACACCCATCCCTATCTTTGTAACCTCCTCCAGTCCCTACACCCCTCCCTATCTCTGTATCATCCTCCAGCCCCTACGCCCCTCCCTATCTCTGTAACCGCCTCCTGCCCTGAGGGGCTGGTTTAACATAGTGGGCTAACCAGTGGCTTGTAATGCAGAACAAGGCCAGCAGCGGGGGTTCAATTCCCGTACCAGCCTCCCCGAACAGGCGCCCGAATGTGGAGACGGGGGGCTTTTCACAGTAACTTCATTGATGCCTACTTGTGACAATATGTGATGATTATTATTAACCCTCCCTATCTCTGTACCCTCCTCCAGCCCCCTATCTAATTAGAATTTTATAAGTTTCTGTGAGGTCCCCTCTCACTCTTATAAACTCCAATGAATCTAATCCGAACCTCGTCAATCTCTCCTCCTAGGACAGTCCCGCCATCCCAGGAACCCGTCTGGTAAACCTTCGCTGCGCTCCCTCCATCGCAAGAACATCCTTCCTCAGAGAAGGAGACCAAAAATGCGCACAATACTCCATGGCCCGGATTCTCGCCTACCCGGCGGGATGGGCGGTCCCGGCGCCGAGCGAAAGAGTGCCCCCACGGCACAGGCCCGCCCGCGGATCGGTGGGCCCCGATCGTGGGCCAGGCCACCGTGGGGGCACCTCCCGGGGGCCAGATCCCACCCCTCCGAGTACCCCGGAGGCCGCCCGCGCAGCCAAGGCCCGCCGGTAAGGGCCTACTCTAATTTACACCGGCGGGACCGGCCGAAAACGGGGCAGCGCGATTCCCGCCCCCCCCCCCCCCCCCCTCGGCGATTCTCCGACCCGGCGGGCAGTCGGGGAATCCCGCCCCAGGTGTGGTCTCACCAACAATTGCGGTAAAACATCCACATTCCTCTACTCAAATCCCCTCTCTCTCACTCTCTCGAAGAAGGCCAACATCCCATTAGCCTCCTTTACTGTTCCCGGTTGGGGGCTGACCTGATCGGGCCTTGCCTCAAAGCCTCAGGCCTAGTTTTCTGCTGCTCACCTAGTGAGGGGGCAGGGGTGTGGTGGGGGGATGGAAGGGGAGATGTATTGAATGAATGATTCAGGTACGGAAAAGTAGAATCCCAAATCAACTTTATTTTGAAATGTGCACGGAAAAAACCAGGCCAGGTCAAAGGCCGAGACAGACAATAAATAAACCTCCAAAGCTCAAAGCGACAAATCAGTCAACGATGCTCGTTTCGTCGCACTGCGAGATCAGGGTTCGGCTATATTTTCACAGGGCTCCGCCTCGGGCCTACCAAGATGGCTTCCCCGCGTGCTCTCACACACACACACACAGTGACCCCCCTGACCCCGTTGGGAGCCATTGAAATTGGCGCCCCCTTTCCTCCCCTCGCGTCCTGTGAGAATAATGGCCGAATTTGCCCCCTGAACCTCTGAAACGAGACACCTTACAGTATATCAGCGGTCCTCACCACACGGAGGCCGCTAGCTTCGCGGGCGAACACAGTATTCGCGATTGTGTGGACGTCACAAAGGCTTCTGACCCTGGCGGAGGTCTTAGGCCGACTGGGGGTAACAGACTGGGCAGCACGTGGAGGGTGACGGCAGGAGAGGTCGTAGAATCACAGAATTTACAGTGCAGAAGGAGGCCATTCGGCCCATCGAGTCTGCACCCGCCCTTGGAAAGAGCACCCTACCAAAGCCCACACCTCCACCCTATCCCAAATTAATTTAGACATAATGCGCCCAGCGGCCCTCGACACTTTACCCCCCACCACCCCCCCCCCCCGCCCCACCCCCACCCCCACCCCCGCTCAGGGCACCCTTGGGACGTCCACCTCAAGCAATCGACATTTCACAGTTTCAATTTTAATTTACAACTCAACGCGCAGTGTTTGTTCCG
>NC_092711.1:7431130-7598630 GCF_047496885.1 Scyliorhinus torazame
GACAGAGAGAGACAATACTCCCTCAGTACTGACCCTCTGACAGTGCGGCACTCCCTCAGTACTGACCCTCTGACAGTGCGGCACTCCCTCAGTACTGACCCTCTGACAGTACGTACTCCCTCAGTACTGACCCTCTGACAGTGTGGCACTCGCTCAGTACTGACCCTCTGACAGTGCGGCAGTCCCTCAGTACTGACCCTCTGACAGTGCGGCACTCTCTAAGTACTGACCCTCTGACAGTGCGGCGCTCCCTCAGTACTGACCCTCTGACTGAGCGGCACTCCCTCAGTACTGACCCTCTGACAGTGCGGCACTCCCTCAGTACTGACCCTCTGGCAGTGCGGCGCTCCCTCAGTACTGACCCTCTGACAGTGCTGCGCTCCCTCAGTACTGACCCTCTGACAGTGCGGCGCTCCCTCAGTACTGACCCTCTGACAGTGCGGCACTCCGTCAGCACTGACCTTCAGACAGTGCAGCACTCCCTCAGTACTGACCCTCTGACAGTGCGGCACTCCGTCAGCACTGACCCTCTGACAGTGCGGCACTCCCTCAGTACTGACCCTCTGACTGTGCAGCACTCCCTCAGTACTGACCCTCTGACTGTGCGTCACTCCCTCAGTACTGACCCTCTGACAGTGCGGCGCTCCCTCAGTACTGACCCTCTGACAGTGCTGCACTCCCTCAGTACTGACCCTCTGACAGTGCGGCACTCCCTCAGTACTGGCCCTCTGACAGTGCGGCACTCCCTCAGTACTGACCCTCTGACAGAGCAGCACTCCCTCAGAACTGATCCTCTGACTGTGCGGCACTCCCTCAGTACTGACCCCCTGACAGTGCGGCGCTCCCTCAGTACTGACCCTCTGACAGTGCAGCACTCCCTCAGTACTGACCCTCTGACAGTGCGGCGCTCCCTCAGTACTGACACACTGACAGTGCGGCGCTCCCTCAGTACTGACACTCTGACAGTGCGGCACTGCCTCAGTACTGTCCATCTGACAGTCCGGCGCTCCATCAGAACTGACCCTCTGACAGTGCGGTGCTCCCTCAGAACTGACCCTCTGACAGTGCAGCACTCCCTCAGCACTGACCCTCTGACAGTGCAGCACTCCCTCAGTACTGACCCTCTGACAGTGCGGCACTCCCTCAGTACTGACCATCTGACAGTGCGGCGCTCCCTCAGTAGTGACCCTCTGACAGTGCAGCGCTCCGTCAGTAGTGACCCTCTGACAGTGCTGCACTCCCTCAGTACTGACCCTCTGACAGTGCGGCGCTGCCTCAGTTCTGACCCTCTGACAGTGCAGCACTCCCGCAGTACAGACCCTCTGACAGTGCAGCACTCCCTCAGTACTGACCCTCTGACAGTGCGGCGCTCCCGCAGTACTGACCCTCTGACAGTGAGGCACTCCCTCAGTACTGACCCTCTGACAGTGCGGCACTCCCTCAGTACTGACCCTCTGACAGTGCAGCACTCCCTCAGTACTGACCCTCTGACAGTACGTACTCCCTCAGTACTGACCCTCTGACAGTGTGGCACTCGCTCAGTACTGACCCTCTGACAGTGCGGCACTCCCTCAGTACTGACCCTCTGACAGTGCGGCACTCTCTAAGTACTGACCCTCTGACAGTGCGGCGCTCCCTCAGTACTGACCCTCTGACTCAGCGGCACTCACACAGTACTGACCCTCTGACAGTGCGGCACTCCCTCAGTACTGACCCTCTGGCAGTGCGGCGCTCCCTCAGTACTAACCCTCTGACAGTGCAGCACTCCCTCAGTACTGACCCTCTGACAGTGCAGCACCCCCTCAGCACTGACCCTCTGACAGTGAGGCACTCCCTTAGAACTGACCCTCTGACAGCGCGGCACTCCCTCAGTACTGACCCTCTGACAGTGCAGCACTCCCTCAGTACTGACCCTCTGACAGTGCAGCACTCCCTCAGTACTGACCCTCTGACAGTGCGGCGCACCCTCAGTACTGGCCCTCTGGCAGTGCTGCGCTCCCTCAGTACTGACCCTCTGACAGTGCGGCGCTCCCTCAGTACTGACCCTCTGACAGTGCGGCGCTCCCTCAGTACTGACCCTCTGACAGTGCAGCACTCCCTCAGTACTGACCCTCTGACAGTGCGGCGCTCCCTCAGTACTGACTCTCTGACAGTGCAGCACTCCCTCAGTACTGACCCTCTGACAGTGCGGCACTCCGTCAGCACTGACCCTCTTACAGTGCAGCACTCCCTCAGTACTGACCCTCTGACAGTGCGGCACTCCCTCAGTACTGACCCTCTGACTGTGCAGCACTCCCTCAGTACTGACCCTCTGACAGTGCGGCACTCCCTCAGTACTGACCCTCTGACAGTGCAGCACTCCCTCAGTACTGACCCTCTGACAGGGCGGCACTCCCTCAGTACTGACCCTCTGACAGTGCGGCACTCCCTCAGTACTGACCCTCTGACAGTGCAGCACTCCCTCAGAACTGATACTCTGACAGTGCGGCACTCCCTCAGTACTGACCATCTGACAGTGCGGCGCTCCCTCAGTAGTGACCCTCTGACAGTGCAGCGCTCCCTCAGTAGTGACCCTCTGACAGTGCGGCACTCCCTCAGTACTGACCCTCTGACAGTGCTGCACTCCCTCAGTACTGACCCTCTGACAGTGCGGCGCTGCATCAGTTCTGACCCTCTGACAGTGCAGCACTCCCGCAGTACTGACCCTCTGACAGTGCAGCACTCCCTCAGTACTGACCCTCTGACAGTGCGGCGCTCCCTCAGTACTGACCCTCTGACAGTGAGGCACTCCCTCAGTACTGACCCTCTGACAGTGCGGCACTCCCTCAGTACTGACCCTCTGACAGTGCGGCACTCCCTCAGTACTGACCCTCAGACAGTGCAGCACTCCCTCAGTACTGACCCTCTGACAGTGCGGCACTCCGTCAGTACTGACCCTCTGACAGTGCAGCACACCCTCAGTACTGACCCTCTGACAGTGCGGTGTTCCCTCAGTACTGACCCTCTGACAGTGCGGCGCTCCCTCAGTACTGACCCTCTGACAGTGCAGCACTCCCTCAGTACTGACCCTCTCACAGGGCGCCGCTCCCTCAGTACTGACCCTCTGACAGGGCAGCGCTCCGTCAGTACTGACCCTCTGACAGTTCAGCACTCCCTCAGTACTGACCCTCTGACAGTGCGGCACTCCCTCAGTACTGACATTCTGACAGTGCGGCGCTCCCTCAGAGCTGACCCTCTGACAGTGCGAAGCTCCCTCAGTACTGACCCTCTGACAGTGCGGCACTCCCTCAGTACGGACCCTCTGACAGAGCGGCGCTCCCACAGTACTGACCGTCTAACAGTGCAGCACTCCCTCAGTACTGACCCTCTGATAGTGCGGAGCTCTCTCAGTATTGACACTCTGACAGTGCAGCACTGCCTCAGTACTGACCCTCTGACAGTGCAGCACTCCCTCAGTACTGACCCTCTGACAGTGCAGCACTCCATCAGTACTGACCCTCTGACAGTGCGGCTCTGACTCAGTCCTGACCTTCTGACAGTGCAGCACTCCCTCAGTACTGACCATCCGATAGTGCGGCGCTCCCTCAGTACTGACCCTCTGACAGTGTGGCACTCCCTCAGTACTGACTCTCTGACTGCGCAGCATTCCCTCAGTACTGACCCTCTGACAGTGCTGCGCTCCCTCAATACTGACTCTCTGACAGTGCGGTGCTCGCTCAGTACTGACCCTGGAACAGTGCAGCACTCCCTCAGTACTGAACCTCTGACAGTGCGGCACTCCCTCAGTAATGACTCTCAGACAGTGCGGCACTCCCTCAGTACTGACCCTCTGACCGTGCGGAGCTCCCTCAGTACTGACCATCTGACAGGGCGGTACTCACTCAGTACTGACCCTCGGACAGTGCGATGCACCCTCAGTACTGACCCTCTGACTGTGCGGCACTCCCTCAGTACTGACCCTCTGACAGTGCAGCACTCCCTCAGTACTGACCCTCTGACAGTGCAGCACTCCCTCAGTACTGACCCTCTGACAGTGCAGCACTCCCTCAGTACTGACCCTCTGACAGTGCGGTGATCCCTAAGTGCTGACCCTCTGATAGTGCGGAGCTCCCTCAGTACTGACCCTCTGACAATGCGGCGCTCCCTCAGTACTGACCCTCTGACAGTGCAGCACTCCCTCAGTACTTAACCTCTCACTGTGCGGAGCTCCCTCAGTACTGACTCTCTGACAGTGCGGCGCTCCCTCAGTACTGACCCTCTGACAGTGCGATGCACCCTCAGCACTTACCCTCTGACAGTGCAGCACTCCCTCAGTACTTAACCTCTCACTGTGCGGAGCTCCCTCAGTACTTACCCTCTGACAGTGCGCCACTCCCTCAGTACTGACCCTCTGACAATGCGGCACTCCCTCATTACTGACCCTCTGACAGTGCGGCACTCCCTCAGTACTGACCCTCTGACAGTGCGGCACTCCCTCAGTACTGACCCTCTGACAGTGCGGCACTCCCTCAGTACTGACCCTCTGACAGTGCAGCACTCCCTCAGTACTGACCCTCTGACAGTGCGGCACTCCCTCAGTACTGACACTCTGACAATGCGGCACTCCCTCAGTACTGACTCTCTACTGTGCGGCGCTCCCTCAGTACTGACCCTCTGACAGTGCGGCACTCCCTCACTACTGACCCACTGACAGGGCGGCACTCCCTCATTACTGACCCTCTGACAGTGCAGCACTCCCTCACTACTGACCCACTGACAGGGCGGCACTCCCTCAGTACTGACCCTCTGACAGTGCAGCACTCCTTCAGTACTGACCCTCTCATAGTGCGGATCTCCCTCAGTACTGACCCTCTGACAGTGCGGCATCCCCTCCGTACTGACCCTCTGACATTGCGGCACTCCTTCAGTACTGACCATCTGACAGTGCGGCATTCCCTCAGTACTGACCCTCTGACAGTGCGGCACTCCCTCAGTACTGACCCTCTGACAGTGCGGCGCTCCCACAGTACTACTGCTCTGACAGTGCAGGGCTCCCAAAGTACTGACCCTCTGACAGTGCGGCACTCCCTCAGTACTGACCCTCTGACAGTGCGGCACTCCCTCAGTACTGACCCTCTTACAGTGCAGCGCTCCCTCAGTTCTAACCCTCCGACAGTGCGGCACTCCATCAGTACTGACCCTCTGACAATGTGACGCTCCCTCAGTATTGACCCTCTGACAGTGCAGCACTCCCTCAGGACTGACCCTCTGACAATGCATCGCTCCCTCAGTACTGACCCACTGACAATGCGGCGCTCCCTCAGTACTGACCCTCTGACAGTGCGGCACTCCCTCAGTACTGACCCTCTGACAGTGCGGCGCTGCCTCAGTACTGACCCTCTGACAGTGCAGCGCTCCCTCAGTACTGACCCTCTGACAGTGCGGCGCTATCTCAGTATTGACCCTCTGACAGTGCAGCACTCCCTCAGTACTGACCTTCTGTCAGTGCGGCACTCCCTCAGTACTGACCCACTGACAGGGCGGCACTCCCTCAGTACTGACACTCTGACAGTGCAGCACTCACTCAGTACTGACACTCTGACAGTGCGGCACTCCCTCAGTACTGACCCTCTGACAGTGCGGTACTCCCTCAGTATGGACCCTCTGACAGTGCGGTGCTCCCTCAGTACTGACCCTCTGACAGAGCGGCGCTCCCACAGTACTGACCCTCTGACAGTGCAGCACTCCCTCAGCACTGACCCACTGACAGTGCGGCACTCCCTCAGTACTGACCCTCTGACAGTGCAGCACTCCCTCATTAATGACAGTCTGACAGTGCGGCGCTCCCTCAGTACTGACCCTCTGACAGTGCGGCATTCCCTCAGTACGGACCATGTGACAGTGCGGTGCTCCCACAGTACTGACCCTCTGACAGTGCAGGGCTCCCTAAGTACTGACCCTCTTACAGTGCAGCGCTCCCTCAGTACTGACCCTCTGACAGTGCGGCGCTCCCTCAGTACTGACCCTCTGACAGTGCGGCGCTCCCTCAGTACTGACCTCTGACAGAGCAGCACTCCCTCAGTACTGACCCTCTGACAGTGCGGCACTCCCTCAGCACTGACCCTCTGACAGTGCAGCACTCCCTCAGTACTGACCCTCTGACAGTGCGGCACTCCCTCAGTACTGACCTCTGACAGAGCGGCACTCCCTCAGTACTGACCTCTGACAGAGCGGCACTCCCTCAGTACTGACCCTCTGACAGTGCGGCGCTCCCTCAGTACTGACCCTCTGACAGTGAGGCACTCCCTCAGTACTGACCCTCTGACAGTGCGGCACTCCCTCAGTACTGACCCTCTGACAGTGCGGCACTCCCTCAGTACTGACCCTCAGACAGTGCAGCACTCCCTCAGTACTGACCCTCTGACAGTGCGGCACTCCGTCAGTACTGACCCTCTGACAGTGCAGCACACCCTCAGTACTGACCCTCTGACAGTGCGGTGTTCCCTCAGTACTAACCCTCTGACAGTGCGGCGCTCCCTCAGTACTGACCCTCTGACAGTGCAGCACTCCCTCAGTACTGACCCTCTCACAGGGCGCCGCTCCCTCAGTACTGACCCTCTGACAGGGCAGCGCTCCGTCAGTACTGACCCTCTGACAGTTCAGCACTCCCTCAGTACTGACCCTCTGACAGTGCGGCACTCCCTCAGTACTGACATTCTGACAGTGCGGCGCTCCCTCAGTGCTGACCCTCTGACAGTGCGAAGCTCCCTCAGTACTGACCCTCTGACAGTGCGGCACTCCCTCAGTACGGACCCTCTGACAGTGCGGTGCTCCCTCAGTACTGACCCTCTGACAGAGCGGCGCTCCCACAGTACTGACCGTCTAACAGTGCAGCACTCCCTCAGTACTGACCCTCTGATAGTGCGGAGCTCTCTCAGTATTGACACTCTGACAGTGCAGCACTGCCTCAGTACTGACCCTCTGACAGTGCAGCACTCCCTCAGTACTGACCCTCTGACAGTGCAGCACTCCATCAGTACTGACCCTCTGACAGTGCGGCTCTGACTCAGTCCTGACCTTCTGACAGTGCAGCACTCCCTCAGTACTGACAATCCGATAGTGCGGCGCTCCCTCAGTACTGACCCTCTGACAGTGTGGCACTCCCTCAGTACTGACTCTCTGACTGCGCAGCATTCCCTCAGTACTGACCCTCTGACAGTGCTGCGCTCCCTCAATACTGACTCTCTGACAGTGCGGTGCTCGCTCAGTACTGACCCTGGAACAGTGCAGCACTCCCTCAGTACTGAACCTCTGACAGTGCGGCACTCCCTCAGTAATGACTCTCAGACAGTGCGGCACTCCCTCAGTACTGACCCTCTGACCGTGCGGAGCTCCCTCAGTACTGACCATCTGACAGTGCGGTACTCATTCAGTGCTGACCCTCGGACAGTGCGATGCACCCTCAGTACTGACCCTCTGACTGTGCGGCACTCCCTCAGTACTGACCCTCTGACAGTGCAGCACTCCCTCAGTACTGACCCTCTGACAGTGCAGCACTCCCTCAGTACTGACCCTCTGACAGTGCAGCACTCCCTCAGTACTGACCCTCTGACAGTGCGGTGATCCCTAAGTGCTGACCCTCTGATAGTGCGGAGCTCCCTCAGTACTGACCCTCTGACAATGCGGCGCTCCCTCAGTACTGACCCTCTGACAGTGCAGCACTCCCTCAGTACTTAACCTCTCACTGTGCGGAGCTCCCTCAGTACTGACTCTCTGACAGTGCGGTGCTCCCTCAGTACTGACCCTCTGACAGTGCGATGCACCCTCAGCACTTACCCTCTGACAGTGCAGCACTCCCTCAGTACTTAACCTCTCACTGTGCGGAGCTCCCTCAGTACTGACTCTCTGACAGTGCGGTGCTCCCTCAGTACTGACCCTCTGACAGTGCGATGCACCCTCAGCACTTACCCTCTGACAGTGCGCCACTCCCTCAGTACTGACCCTCTGACAATGCGGCACTCCCTCATTACTGACCCTCTGACAGTGCGGCACTCCCTCAGTACTGACCCTCTGACAGTGCGGCACTCCCTCAGTACTGACCCTCTGACAGTGCGGCACTCCCTCAGTACTGACCCTCTGACAGTGCAGCACTCCCTCAGTACTGACCCTCTGACAGTGCGGCACTCCCTCAGTACTGACCCTCTGACAATGCGGCACTCCCTCAGTACTGACTCTCTACTGTGCGGCGCTCCCTCAGTACTGACCCTCTGACAGTGCGGCACTCCCTCACTACTGACCCACTGACAGGGCGGCACTCCCTCATTACTGACCCTCTGACAGTGCAGCACTCCCTCACTACTGACCCACTGACAGGGCGGCACTCCCTCAGTACTGACCCTCTGACAGTGCAGCACTCCATCAGTACTGACCCTCTCATAGTGCGGATTTCCCTCAGTACTGACCCTCTGACAGTGCGGCATCCCCTCCGTACTGACCCTCTGACATTGCGGCACTCCTTCAGTACTGACCATCTGACAGTGCGGCATTCCCTCAGTACTGACCCTCTGACAGTGCGGCACTCCCTCAGTACTGACCCTCTGACAGTGCGGCGCTCCCACAGTACTACTGCTCTTACAGTGCAGCACTCCCTCAGTACTGACCCTCTGACAGTGCGGCACTCCCTCAGTACTGACCCTCTGACTGTGCAGCACTCCCTCAGTACTGACCCTCTGACAGTGCAGCACTCCCTCAGAACTGATACTCTGACAGTGCGGCACTCCCTCAGTACTGACCATCTGACAGTGCGGCGCTCCCTCAGTAGTGACCCTCTGACAGTGCAGCGCTCCCTCAGTAGTGACCCTCTGACAGTGCGGCACTCCCTCAGTACTGACCCTCTGACAGTGCTGCACTCCCTCAGTACTGACCCTCTGACAGTGCGGCGCTGCATCAGTTCTGACCCTCTGACAGTGCAGCACTCCCGCAGTACTGACCCTCTGACAGTGCAGCACTCCCTCAGTACTGACCCTCTGACAGTGCGGCGCTCCCTCAGTACTGACCCTCTGACAGTGAGGCACTCCCTCAGTACTGACCCTCTGACAGTGCGGCACTCCCTCAGTACTGACCCTCTGACAGTGCGGCACTCCCTCAGTACTGACCCTCAGACAGTGCAGCACTCCCTCAGTACTGACCCTCTGACAGTGCGGCACTCCGTCAGTACTGACCCTCTGACAGTGCAGCACACCCTCAGTACTGACCCTCTGACAGTGCGGTGTTCCCTCAGTACTGACCCTCTGACAGTGCGGCGCTCCCCCAGTACTGACCCTCTGACAGTGCAGCACTCCCTCAGTACTGACCCTCTCACAGGGCGCCGCTCCCTCAGTACTGACCCTCTGACAGGGCAGCGCTCCGTCAGTACTGACCCTCTGACAGTTCAGCACTCCCTCAGTACTGACCCTCTGACAGTGCGGCACTCCCTCAGTACTGACATTCTGACAGTGCGGCGCTCCCTCAGTGCTGACCCTCTGACAGTGCGAAGCTCCCTCAGTACTGACCCTCTGACAGTGCGGCACTCCCTCAGTACGGACCCTCTGACAGTGCGGTGCTCCCTCAGTACTGACCCTCTGACAGAGCGGCGCTCCCACAGTACTGACCGTCTAACAGTGCAGCACTCCCTCAGTACTGACCCTCTGATAGTGCGGAGCTCTCTCAGTATTGACACTCTGACAGTGCAGCACTGCCTCAGTACTGACCCTCTGACAGTGCAGCACTCCCTCAGTACTGACCCTCTGACAGTGCAGCACTCCATCAGTACTGACCCTCTGACAGTGCGGCTCTGACTCAGTCCTGACCTTCTGACAGTGCAGCACTCCCTCAGTACTGACCATCCGATAGTGCGGCGCTCCCTCAGTACTGACCCTCTGACAGTGTGGCACTCCCTCAGTACTGACTCTCTGACTGCGCAGCATTCCCTCAGTACTGACCCTCTGACAGTGCTGCGCTCCCTCAATACTGACTCTCTGACAGTGCGGTGCTCGCTCAGTACTGACCCTGGAACAGTGCAGCACTCCCTCAGTACTGAACCTCTGACAGTGCGGCACTCCCTCAGTAATGACTCTCAGACAGTGCGGCACTCCCTCAGTACTGACCCTCTGACCGTGCGGAGCTCCCTCAGTACTGACCATCTGACAGTGCGGTACTCACTCAGTACTGACCCTCGGACAGTGCGATGCACCCTCAGTACTGACCCTCTGACTGTGCGGCACTCCCTCAGTACTGACCCTCTGACAGTGCAGCACTCCCTCAGTACTGACCCTCTGACAGTGCAGCACTCCCTCAGTACTGACCCTCTGACAGTGCAGCACTCCCTCAGTACTGACCCTCTGACAGTGCGGTGATCCCTAAGTGCTGACCCTCTGATAGTGCGGAGCTCCCTCAGTACTGACCCTCTGACAATGCGGCGCCCCCTCAGTACTGACCCTCTGACAGTGCAGCACTCCCTCAGTACTTAACCTCTCACTGTGCGGAGCTCCCTCAGTACTGACTCTCTGACAGTGCGGCGCTCCCTCAGTACTGACCCTCTGACAGTGCGATGCACCCTCAGCACTTACCCTCTGACAGTGCAGCACTCCCTCAGTACTTAACCTCTCACTGTGCGGAGCTCCCTCAGTACTTACCCTCTGACAGTGCGCCACTCCCTCAGTACTGACCCTCTGACAATGCGGCACTCCCTCATTACTGACCCTCTGACAGTGCGGCACTCCCTCAGTACTGACTCTCTACTGTGCGGCGCTCCCTCAGTACTGACCCTCTGACAGTGCGGCACTCCCTCACTACTGACCCACTGACAGGGCGGCACTCCCTCATTACTGACCCTCTGACAGGGCGGCACTCCCTCATTACTGACCCTCTGACAGGGCGGCACTCCCTCATTACTGACCCTCTGACAGGGCAGCACTCCCTCACTACTGACCCACTGACAGGGCGGCACTCCCTCAGTACTGACCCTCTGACAGTGCAGCACTCCTTCAGTACTGACCCTCTCATAGTGCGGATCTCCCTCAGTACTGACCCTCTGACAGTGCGGCATCCCCTCCGTACTGACCCTCTGACATTGCGGCACTCCTTCAGTACTGACCATCTGACAGTGCGGCATTCCCTCAGTACTGACCCTCTGACAGTGCGGCACTCCCTCAGTACTGACCCTCTGACAGTGCGGCGCTCCCACAGTACTACTGCTCTGACAGTGCAGGGCTCCCAAAGTACTGACCCTCTGACAGTGCGGCACTCCCTCAGTACTGACCCTCTGACAGTGCGGCACTCCCTCAGTACTGACCCTCTTACAGTGCAGCGCTCCCTCAGTTCTAACCCTCCGACAGTGCGGCACTCCATCAGTACTGGCCCTCTGACAATGTGACGCTCCCTCAGTATTGACCCTCTGACAGTGCAGCACTCCCTCAGGACTGACCCTCTGACAATGCATCGCTCCCTCAGTACTGACCCATTGACAATGCGGCGCTCCCTCAGTACTGACCCTCTGACAGTGCGGCACTCCCTCAGTACTGACCCTCTGACAGTGCGGCGCTGCCTCAGTACTGACCCTCTGACAGTGCAGCGCTCCCTCAGTACTGACCCTCTGACAGTGCGGCGCTATCTCAGTATTGACCCTCTGACAGTGCAGCACTCCCTCAGTACTGACCTTCTGTCAGTGCGGCACTCCCTCAGTACTGACCCACTGACAGGGCGGCACTCCCTCAGTACTGACACTCTGACAGTGCAGCACTCACTCAGTACTGACACTCTGACAGTGCGGCACTCCCTCAGTACTGACCCTCTGACAGTGCGGGACTCCCTCAGTATGGACCCTCTGACAGTGCGGTGCTCCCTCAGTACTGACCCTCTGACAGAGCGGCGCTCCCACAGTACTGACCCTCTGACAGTGCAGCACTCCCTCAGCACTGACCCACTGACAGTGCGGCACTCCCTCAGTACTGACCCTCTGACAGTGCAGCACTCCCTCATTAATGACAGTCTGACAGTGCGGCGCTCCCTCAGTACTGACCCTCTGACAGTGCGGCATTCCCTCAGTACGGACCATGTGACAGTGCGGTGCTCCCACAGTACTGACCCTCTGACAGTGCAGGGCTCCCTAAGTACTGACCCTCTTACAGTGCAGCGCTCCCTCAGTACTGACCCTCTGACAGTGCGGCGCTCCCTCAGTACTGACCCTCTGACAGTGCGGCGCTCCCTCAGTACTGACCTCTGACAGAGCAGCACTCCCTCAGTACTGACCCTCTGACAGTGCGGCGCTCCCTCAGTACTGACCCTCTGACAGTGCGGCGCTCCCTCAGTACTGACCTCTGACAGAGCAGCACTCCCTCAGTACTGACCCTCTGACAGTGCGGCACTCCCTCAGCACTGACCCTCTGACAGTGCAGCACTCCCTCAGTACTGACCCTCTGACAGTGCGGCACTCCCTCAGTACTGACCTCTGACAGAGCGGCACTCCCTCAGTACTGACCTCTGACAGAGCGGCACTCCCTCAGTACTGACCCTCTGACAGTGCGGCGCTCCCTCAGTACTGACCCTCTGACAGTGAGGCACTCCCTCAGTACTGACCCTCTGACAGTGCGGCACTCCCTCAGTACTGACCCTCTGACAGTGCGGCACTCCCTCAGTACTGACCCTCTGACAGTGCGGCACTCCCTCAGTACTGACCCTCAGACAGTGCAGCACTCCCTCAGTACTGACCCTCTGACAGTGCGGCACTCCGTCAGTACTGACCCTCTGACAGTGCAGCACACCCTCAGTACTGACCCTCTGACAGTGCGGTGTTCCCTCAGTACTAACCCTCTGACAGTGCGGCGCTCCCTCAGTACTGACCCTCTGACAGTGCAGCACTCCCTCAGTACTGACCCTCTCACAGGGCGCCGCTCCCTCAGTACTGACCCTCTGACAGGGCAGCGCTCCGTCAGTACTGACCCTCTGACAGTTCAGCACTCCCTCAGTACTGACCCTCTGACAGTGCGGCACTCCCTCAGTACTGACATTCTGACAGTGCGGCGCTCCCTCAGTGCTGACCCTCTGACAGTGCGAAGCTCCCTCAGTACTGACCCTCTGACAGTGCGGCACTCCCTCAGTACGGACCCTCTGACAGTGCGGTGCTCCCTCAGTACTGACCCTCTGACAGAGCGGCGCTCCCACAGTACTGACCGTCTAACAGTGCAGCACTCCCTCAGTACTGACCCTCTGATAGTGCGGAGCTCTCTCAGTATTGACACTCTGACAGTGCAGCACTGCCTCAGTACTGACCCTCTGACAGTGCAGCACTCCCTCAGTACTGACCCTCTGACAGTGCAGCACTCCATCAGTACTGACCCTCTGACAGTGCGGCTCTGACTCAGTCCTGACCTTCTGACAGTGCAGCACTCCCTCAGTACTGACCATCCGATAGTGCGGCGCTCCCTCAGTACTGACCCTCTGACAGTGTGGCACTCCCTCAGTACTGACTCTCTGACTGCGCAGCATTCCCTCAGTACTGACCCTCTGACAGTGCTGCGCTCCCTCAATACTGACTCTCTGACAGTGCGGTGCTCGCTCAGTACTGACCCTGGAACAGTGCAGCACTCCCTCAGTACTGAACCTCTGACAGTGCGGCACTCCCTCAGTAATGACTCTCAGACAGTGCGGCACTCCCTCAGTACTGACCCTCTGACCGTGCGGAGCTCCCTCAGTACTGACCATCTGACAGTGCGGTACTCACTCAGTACTGACCCTCGGACAGTGCGATGCACCCTCAGTACTGACCCTCTGACTGTGCGGCACTCCCTCAGTACTGACCCTCTGACAGTGCAGCACTCCCTCAGTACTGACCCTCTGACAGTGCAGCACTCCCTCAGTACTGACCCTCTGACAGTGCAGCACTCCCTCAGTACTGACCCTCTGACAGTGCGGTGATCCCTAAGTGCTGACCCTCTGATAGTGCGGAGCTCCCTCAGTACTGACCCTCTGACAATGCGGCGCTCCCTCAGTACTGACCCTCTGACAGTGCAGCACTCCCTCAGTACTTAACCTCTCACTGTGCGGAGCTCCCTCAGTACTGACTCTCTGACAGTGCGGTGCTCCCTCAGTACTGACCCTCTGACAGTGCGATGCACCCTCAGCACTTACCCTCTGACAGTGCAGCACTCCCTCAGTACTTAACCTCTCACTGTGCGGAGCTCCCTCAGTACTGACTCTCTGACAGTGCGGTGCTCCCTCAGTACTGACCCTCTGACAGTGCGATGCACCCTCAGCACTTACCCTCTGACAGTGCGCCACTCCCTCAGTACTGACCCTCTGACAATGCGGCACTCCCTCATTACTGACCCTCTGACAGTGCGGCACTCCCTCAGTACTGACCCTCTGACAGTGCGGCACTCCCTCAGTACTGACCCTCTGACAGTGCGGCACTCCCTCAGTACTGACCCTCTGACAGTGCAGCACTCCCTCAGTACTGACCCTCTGACAGTGCGGCACTCCCTCAGTACTGACCCTCTGACAATGCGGCACTCCCTCAGTACTGACTCTCTACTGTGCGGCGCTCCCTCAGTACTGACCCTCTGACAGTGCGGCACTCCCTCACTACTGACCCACTGACAGGGCGGCACTCCCTCATTACTGACCCTCTGACGGTGCAGCACTCCCTCACTACTGACCCACTGACAGGGCGGCACTCCCTCAGTACTGACCCTCTGACAGTGCAGCACTCCATCAGTACTGACCCTCTCATAGTGCGGATTTCCCTCAGTACTGACCCTCTGACAGTGCGGCATCCCCTCCGTACTGACCCTCTGACATTGCGGCACTCCTTCAGTACTGACCATCTGACAGTGCGGCATTCCCTCAGTACTGACCCTCTGACAGTGCGGCACTCCCTCAGTACTGACCCTCTGACAGTGCGGCGCTCCCACAGTACTACTGCTCTGACAGTGCAGGGCTCCCAAAGTACTGACCCTCTGACAGTGCGGCACTCCCTCAGTACTGACCCTCTGACAGTGCGGCACTCCCTCAGTACTGACCCTCTTACAGTGCAGCGCTCCCTCAGTTCTAACCCTCCGACAGTGCGGCACTCCATCAGTACTGACCCTCTGACAATGTGACGCTCCCTCAGTATTGACCCTCTGACAGTGCAGCTCTCCCTCAGGACTGACCCTCTGACAATGCATCGCTCCCTCAGTACTGACCCACTGACAATGCGGCGCTCCCTCAGTACTGACCCTCTGACAGTGCGGCACTCCCTCAGTACTGACCCTCTGACAGTGCGGCGCTGCCTCAGTACTGACCCTCTGACAGTGCAGCGCTCCCTCAGTACTGACCCTCTGACAGTGCGGCGCTATCTCAGTATTGACCCTCTGACAGTGCAGCACTCCCTCAGTACTGACCTTCTGTCAGTGCGGCACTCCCTCAGTACTGACCCACTGACAGGGCGGCACTCCCTCAGTACTGACACTCTGACAGTGCGGCACTCCCTCAGTACTGACCCTCTGACAGTGCGGCACTCCGTCAGTATGGACCCTCTGACAGTGCGGTGCTCCCTCAGTACTGACCCTCTGACAGAGCGGCGCTCCCACAGTACTGACCCTCTGACAGTGCAGCACTCCCTCAGCACTGACCCACTGACAGTGCGGCACTCCCTCAGTACTGACCCTCTGACAGTGCAGCACTCCCTCATTAATGACAGTCTGACAGTGCGGCGCTCCCTCAGTACTGACCCTCTGACAGTGCGGCATTCCCTCAGTACGGACCGTGTGACAGTGCGGCGCTCCCACAGTACTGACCCTCTGACAGTGCAGGGCTCCCTAAGTACTGACCCTCTTACAGTGCAGCGCTCCCTCAGTGCTGACCCTCTGACAGTGCGGCACTCCCTCAGTACTGACCCTCTGACAGTGCGGCGCTCCCTCAGTACTGACCCTCTGACAGTGCGGCGCTCCCTCAGTACTGACCTCTGACAGAGCAGCGCTCCCTCAGTACTGACCCTCTGACAGTGCGGCACTCCCTCAGCACTGACCCTCTGACAGTGCAGCACTCCCTCAGTACTGACCCTCTGACAGTGCGGCACTCCCTCAGTACTGACCTCTGACAGAGCGGCACTTCCTCAGTACTGACCTCTGACAGAGCGGCACTCCCTCAGTACTGACCCTCTGACAGTGCGGCGCTCCCTCAGCACTGACCCACTGACAGGGCGGCACTCCCTCAGTACTGACCCTCTGACAGGTCGTCGCTCCCTCAGTACTGACCCTCTGACAGTGCAGCACTCCCTCAGCACTGACCCTCTGACAGTGCGGCACTCCCTCAGTACTGACCCACTGACAGTGCGGCGCTCCCTCAGTACTGACCCTCTGACAGGTCGTCGCTCCCTCAGTACTGACCCTCTGACAGTGCAGCACTCGCTCAGTACTGACCCTCTGACAGTGCGGCACTCCCTCAGTACTGACCCACTGACAGGGCGGCACTCCCTCAGTACTGACCCTCTGACAGGTCGTCGCTCCCTCAGTACAGACCCTCTGACAGTGCGGCGCTCCCTCAGTACTGACCCTCTGACAGTGCGGCACTCCCTCAGTACTGACCCTCTGACAGTGGAGCACTCCCTCAGTACTGACCCTCTGACAGTGCGGCACTCCCTCAGTACTGACCCTCTGACAGTGCAGCACTCCCTCAGTACTGACCCTCTGACAGTGCAGCACTCCCTCAGTACTGACCCTCTGACAGTGCGGCACTCCCTCAGTACTGACCCTCTGACAGTGCGGCACTCCCTCAGTACTGACCCTCTGACAGTGCAGCACTCCCTCAGTACTGACCCTCTGACAGTGCAGCACTCCCTCAGTACTGACCCTCTGACAGTGCGGCACTCCCTCAGTACTGACCCTCTGACAGTGCGGCACTCCCTCAGTACTGACCCTCTGACAGTGCAGCACTCCCTCAGTACGGACCCTCTGACAGTGCAGCGCTCCCTCAGTACTGACCCTCTGACAGTGCATCGCTCTCTCAGTGCTGACCCTCTGACAGTGCGGCACTCCCTCAGTACTGACCCTCTGACAGTGCATCGCCCCCTCAGTACTGACCCTCTGACAGTGCAGCACTCCCTCAGTACTGAACCTCTGACAGTGCATCGCTCCCTCAGTACTGACCCTCTGACAGTGCAGCACTCCCTCTGTACTGACCCTCTGACAGGGCGGCGCTCCCTCAGTACTGACCCTCTGACAGTGCGGCGCTCCCTCAGTACTGACTCTCTGACAGTGCGGCACTCCCTCAGTACTGACCCTCTGACAGTGCGTAACTCCGTCTGTACTGACACTCTGTCAGTGCGTCACTCCCTCAGTACTGACCCTCTGACAGTGCAGCACTCCCTCAGTACGGACCCTCTGACAGTGCAGCGCTCCCTCAGTACTGACCCTCTGACAGTGCATCGCTCTCTCAGTGCTGACCCTCTGACAGTGCGGCACTCCCTCAGTACTGACCCTCTGACAGTGCATCGCCCCCTCAGTACTGACCCTCTGACAGTGCAGCACTCCCTCAGTACTGAACCTCTGACAGTGCATCGCTCCCTCAGTACTGACCCTCTGACAGTGCAGCACTCCCTCTGTACTGACCCTCTGACAGGGCGGCGCTCCCTCAGTACTGACCCTCTGACAGTGCGGCGCTCCCTCAGTACTGACTCTCTGACAGTGCGGCACTCCCTCAGTACTGACCCTCTGACAGTGCGTAACTCCGTCTGTACTGACACTCTGTCAGTGCGTCACTCCCTCAGTACTGACCCTCTGACAGTGCTGCACTCCCTCAGTACTGACTCTCTGACAGTGCAGCACT
Source organism: Scyliorhinus torazame (assembly GCF_047496885.1). NCBI lineage: Eukaryota > Metazoa > Chordata > Chondrichthyes > Carcharhiniformes > Scyliorhinidae > Scyliorhinus > Scyliorhinus torazame. The sequence goes on from NC_092711.1 coordinate 7,448,954, forward strand.
CCCTCAGTACTGACCCTCTGACAGTGCGGCACTACCTCATTACTGACCCTCTGACAGTGCAGCACTCCCTCAATACTGACCCTCTGACAGTGCGGCACTCCCTCAGTACTGACCCTCTGACTGTGCGGCACTCCCTCAGTACTGACCCTCTGACAGTGCGTCACTCCCTCAGTACTGACCCTCTGACAGTGCGGCACTCCATCAGTACTGTCCCTCTGACAGTGCGGCACTCCCTCAGTACTGACCCTCTGACAGTGCGGCACTCCCTCAGTACTGACCCTCTGACAGTGCAGCATTCCCTCAGTACTGTCACTCTGACAGTGCGGCACTCCCTCAGTACTGACCCTCTGACAGTGCGGCACTCCCTCAGTACTGACCCTCTGACAGTGCAGCTCTCCGTCAGTACTGACCCTCTGACAGTGCAGCGCTCCCTCAGTAATGACCCTCTGACAGTGCGGCACTCCCTCAGTACGGACCGTGTGACAGTGCGGCACTCCCTCAGTACTGACCCTCTGACAGTGCAGGGCTCCCTAAGTACTGACCCTCTGACAGTGCGGCACTCCCTCAGTACAGGCCCTCTTACAGTGCAGTGCTCCTTCAGTACTGACCCTCTGACAGTGCGGCACTCCTTCAGTACTGACCCTCTGACAGTGCGGCGCTCCCTCAGTACTGACCTCTGACAGAGCGGCACTCCCTCAGTACTGACCCTCTGACAGTGCGGCGCTCCCTCAGTACTGACCTCTGACAGTGCGGCACTCCCTCAGTACTGACCCTTTGACAGTGCGGCGCTCCCTCAGTACGGACCCTCTGACAGTGCGGCACTCCCTCAGTACTGACCCTCTGACAGTGCGGTGCTCCCACAGTACTACCGCTCTGACAGTGCAGGTCTCCGTAAGTACTGACCCTCTGACAATGCGGCACTCCCACAGTACTGGCCCTCTTACAGTGCAGTGCTCCTTCAGTACTGACCCTCTGACAGTGCGGCACTCCCTCAGTACTGACACTCTGACAGTGCGGCACTTCCTCAGTACTGACCCTCTGACAGTGCGGCGCTCCCTCAGTACTGACCTCTGACAGTGCGGAACTCCCTCAGAACTGACCCTCTGACAGTGCGGCACTCCCTCAGTACTGACCCTCTGACAGTGCGGCGCTCCCTCAGTACTGACCCTTTGACAGTGCGGCGCTCCCTCAGTACCGACCCTCTGACAGTGCGGCACTCCCTCAGTACCGACCCTCTGACAATGCGGCACTCCCTCAGTACTGACCCTCTGACAATGCGGCACTCCCTCAGTACTGACCCTCTGACAGTGCGGCACTCCCTCAGTACTGACCCTCTGACAGTGCGGTGCTCGCACAGTACTGACCCTCTTACAGTGCAGTGCTCCTTCAGTACTGACCCTCTGACAGTGCGGCACTCACTCAGTACTGACACTCTGACAGTGCGGCACTCCCTCAGTACTCACCCTCTGACAGTGCGGCGCTCCCTCAGTACTGACTCTCTGACAGTGCGGCACTCCCTCAGTACTGACTCTCTGACAGTGCTGCGCTCCCTCAGTACTGACCCTCTGACAGTGCGGAACTCCCTCAGTACTGACACTCTTTCAGTGCGGCACTCCCTCAGTACTGACCCTCTGACAGTGCCGCACTCCCTCACTACTGACCCTCTGGCAGTGCGGCTCTCCCTCAGTACTGACCCTTTGACAGTGCGGAACTCCCTCAGTACTGACCCTCTGACAGTGCGGCACTCCCTCAGTACTGACCCTTTGACAGTGCGGAACTCCCTCAGTACTGACCCTCTGACAGTGCGGCACTCCCTCAGTACTGACCCTCTGACAGTGCAGCACTTCCTCAGTACTGACCCTCTGTCAGTGCGGCACTCCCTCAGTACTGACAATCTGACAGTGCAGCACTCCCTCAGTACTGACCCTCTGACAGTGCGGCACCCCCTCCGTACTGACCCTCTGACATTGCAGCACTCCTTCAGTACTGACCCTCTGACAGTGCGGCACTCCCTCAGTACTAACCCTCCGAAAGTGCGACACCCCCTCAGTACTGACCCTCTGACAGTGCGGCACTCCCTCAGTACTAACCCTCCGAAAGTGCGGCACCCCCTCAGTACTGACCCTCTGACAATGTGGCACTCCCTCAGTACTGACCCTCTGACAGTGCGGCACTCCCTCAGTACTGACCTTCTGACAGTGCGGCACTCCCTCAGTACTGACCCTCTGACAGTGCAGCACTCCCTCAGTACTGACCCTCTGACAGTGCATCGCTCCCTCAGTACTGACCCTCTGACAGTGCGGCACTCCTTCAGTACTGACCCTCTGACAGTGCATCGCTCCTTCAGTACTGACCCTCTGACAGTGCGGCGCTCCCTCAGTACTGACCCTCTGACATCGCGGCACTCCCTCAGTACTGACCCTCTGACAGTGCTGCACTCCCTCAGTACTGACCCTCTGACAGTGCTGCACTCCCTCAGTAATGACCCTCTGACAGTGCGGCACTCCCTATGTACTGGCCATCTTACAGTGCAGCGCTCCTTCAGTACTGACCCTCTGACAGTGCGGCACTCCCTCAGTACTAACCTTCCGAAAGTGCGGCACCCCCTCAGTACTGACCCTCTGACAATGTGGCACTCCCTCAGTACTGACCCTCTGACAGTGCGGCACTCCCTCAGTACTGACCCTCTGACAGTGGAGCACTCCCTCAGTACTGACCCTCTGACAGTGCGGCACTCCCTCAGTACTGACCCTCTGACAGTGCGGCACTCCCTCAGTACTGACCCTCTGACAGTGCAGCACTCCCTCAGTACTGACCCTCTGACAGTGCGGCACTCCCACAGTACTGACCCTCTGACAGTGCGGCACTCCCTCAGTACTGACCCTCTGACAGTGCAGCACTCCCTCAGTACTGACCCTCTGACAGTGCATCGCTCTCTCAGTACTGATCCTCTGACAGTGCGGCACTCCCTCAGTACTGACCCTCTGACCGTGCATCGCCCCCTCAGTACTGACCCTCTGACAGTGCAGCACTCCCTCAGTACTGACCCTCTGACAGTGCATCGCTCCCTCAGTACTGACCCTCTGACAGTGCAGTACTCCCTCAGTACTGACCCTCTGACAGGGCGGCGCTCCCTCAGTACTGACCCTCTGACAGTGCGGCGCTCCCTCAGTACTGACTCTCTGACAGTGCGTAACTCCGTCTGTACTGACACTCTGTCTGTGCGTCACTCCCTCAGTACTGACCCTCTGACAGTGCTGCACTCCCTCAGTACTGACCCTCTGACAGTGCGTAACTCCGTCAGTACTGGCACTCTGTCAGTGCGTCACTCCCTCAGTACTGACCCTCTGACAGTGCTGCACTCCCTCAGTACTGACCCTCTGACAGTGCGTAACTCCGTCAGTACTGACACTCTGTCAGTGCGGCACTCCCTCAGTACTGACCCTCTGACAGGGCATCGCTCCCTCAGTACTGACCCTCTGACAGTGCGGCACTCCCTCAGTACTGACTCTCTGACAGTGCAGCACGCCCTCAGTACTGACCCTCTGACAGTGCGGCACTACCTCATTACTGACCCTCTGATAGTGCAGCACTCCCTCAATACTGACCCTCTGACAGTGCGGCACTCCCTCAGTACTGACCCTCTGACTGTGCGGCACTCCCTCCGTACTGACCCGCTGACAGTGCGGCACTCCCTCAGTACTGTCCCTCTGACAGTGTGGCACTCCCTCAGTACTGACCCTCTGACAGTGCGGCACTCCCTCAGTACTGACCCTCTGACAGTGCAGCATTCCCTCAGTACTGTCACTCAGACAGTGCGGCACTCCATCAGTACTGACCCTCTGACAGTGCGGCACTCCCTCAGTACTGACCCTCTGACAGTGCAGCACTCCGTCAGTACTGACCCTCTGACAGTGCAGCACTCCCTCAGTACTGACCCTCTGACAGTGCAGCACTCCCTCAATACTGAACCTCTGACAGTGCGGCACTCCCTCAGTACTGACCCTCTGACAGTGCGGCACTCCCTCAGTACTGACCCTCTGACAGTGCAGCATTCCCTCAGTACTGTCACTCAGACAGTGCGGAACTCCCTCAGTACTGACCCTCTGACAGTGCGGCACTCCCTCAGTACTGACCCTCTGACAGTGCAGCACTTCCTCAGTACTGACCCTCTGTCAGTGCGGCACTCCCTCAGTACTGACAATCTGACAGTGCAGCACTCCCTCAGTACTGACCCTCTGACAGTGCGGCACCCCCTCCGTACTGACCCTCTGACATTGCAGCACTCCTTCAGTACTGACCCTCTGACAGTGCGGCACTCCCTCAGTACTAACCCTCCGAAAGTGCGACACCCCCTCAGTACTGACCCTCTGACAGTGCGGCACTCCCTCAGTACTAACCCTCCGAAAGTGCGGCACCCCCTCAGTACTGACCCTCTGACAATGTGGCACTCCCTCAGTACTGACCCTCTGACAGTGCGGCACTCCCTCAGTACTGACCTTCTGACAGTGCGGCACTCCCTCAGTACTGACCCTCTGACAGTGCAGCACTCCCTCAGTACTGACCCTCTGACAGTGCATCGCTCCCTCAGTACTGACACTCTGACAGTGCGGCACTCCTTCAGTACTGACCCTCTGACAGTGCATCGCTCCTTCAGTACTGACCCTCTGACAGTGCGGCGCTCCCTCAGTACTGACCCTCTGACAGCGCGGCACTCCCTCAGTACTGACCCTCTGACAGTGCGTAACTCCGTCAGTACTGACACTCTGTCAGTGCGGCACTCCCTCAGTACTGACGCTCTGACAGTGCTGCACTCCCTCAGTACTGACCCTCTGACAGTGCTGCACTCCCTCAGTAATGACCCTCTGACAGTGCGGCACTCCCTATGTACTGGCCACCTTACAGTGCAGCGCTCCTTCAGTACTGACCCTCTGACAGTGCGGCACTCCCTCAGTACTAACCTTCCGAAAGTGCGGCACCCCCTCAGTACTGACCCTCTGACAATGTGGCACTCCCTCAGTACTGACCCTCTGACAGTGCGGCACTCCCTCAGTACTGACCCTCTGACAGTGGAGCACTCCCTCAGTACTGACCCTCTGACAGTGCGGCACTCCCTCAGTACTGATCCTCTGACAGTGCGGCACTCCCTCAGTACTGACCCTCTGACAGTGCAGCACTCCCTCAGTACTGACCCTCTGACAGTGCGGCACTCCCTCAGTACTGACCCTCTGACAGTGCGGCACTCCCTCAGTACTGACCCTCTGACAGTGCAGCACTCCCTCAGTACTGACCCTCTGACAGTGCAGCACTCCCTCAGTACTGACCCTCTGACAGTGCGGCACTCCCTCAGTACTGACCCTCTGACAGTGCAGCACTCCCTCAGTACGGACCCTCTGACAGTGCAGCGCTCCCTCAGTACTGACCCTCTGACAGTGCATCGCTCTCTCAGTACTGATCCTCTGACAGTGCGGCACTCCCTCAGTACTGACCCTCTGACCGTGCATCGCCCCCTCAGTACTGAACCTCTGACAGTGCAGCACTCCCTCAGTACTGACCCTCTGACAGTGCATCGCTCCCTCAGTACTGACCCTCTGACAGTGCAGTACTCCCTCAGTACTGACCCTCTGACAGGGCGGCGCTCCCTCAGTACTGACCCTCTGACAGTGCGGCGCTCCCTCAGTACTGACTCTCTGACAGTGCGTAACTCCGTCTGTACTGACACTCTGTCTGTGCGTCACTCCCTCAGTACTGACCCTCTGACAGTGCTGCACTCCCTCAGTACTGACCCTCTGACAATGTGGCACTCCCTCAGTACTGACCCTCTGACAGTGCGGCACTCCCTCAGTACTGACCCTCTGACAGTGGAGCACTCCCTCAGTACTGACCCTCTGACAGTGCGGCACTCCCTCAGTACTGACCCTCTGACAGTGCGGCACTCCCTCAGTACTGACCCTCTGACAGTGCAGCACTCCCTCAGTACTGACCCTCTGACAGTGCGGCACTCCCACAGTACTGACCCTCTGACAGTGCGGCACTCCCTCAGTACTGACCCTCTGACAGTGCAGCACTCCCTCAGTACTGACCCTCTGACAGTGCATCGCTCTCTCAGTACTGATCCTCTGACAGTGCGGCACTCCCTCAGTACTGACCCTCTGACCGTGCATCGCCCCCTCAGTACTGACCCTCTGACAGTGCAGCACTCCCTCAGTACTGACCCTCTGACAGTGCATCGCTCCCTCAGTACTGACCCTCTGACAGTGCAGTACTCCCTCAGTACTGACCCTCTGACAGGGCGGCGCTCCCTCAGTACTGACCCTCTGACAGTGCGGCGCTCCCTCAGTACTGACTCTCTGACAGTGCGTAACTCCGTCTGTACTGACACTCTGTCTGTGCGTCACTCCCTCAGTACTGACCCTCTGACAGTGCTGCACTCCCTCAGTACTGACCCTCTGACAGTGCGTAACTCCGTCAGTACTGGCACTCTGTCAGTGCGTCACTCCCTCAGTACTGACCCTCTGACAGTGCTGCACTCCCTCAGTACTGACCCTCTGACAGTGCGTAACTCCGTCAGTACTGACACTCTGTCAGTGCGGCACTCCCTCAGTACTGACCCTCTGACAGGGCATCGCTCCCTCAGTACTGACCCTCTGACAGTGCGGCACTCCCTCAGTACTGACTCTCTGACAGTGCAGCACGCCCTCAGTACTGACCCTCTGACAGTGTGGCACTCCCTCAATACTGACCCTCTGACAGTGCGGCACTCCCTCAGTACTGACCCTCTGACTGTGCGGCACTCCCTCCGTACTGACCCGCTGACAGTGCGGCACTCCCTCAGTACTGTCCCTCTGACAGTGTGGCACTCCCTCAGTACTGACCCTCTGACAGTGCGGCACTCCCTCAGTACTGACCCTCTGACAGTGCAGCATTCCCTCAGTACTGTCACTCAGACAGTGCGGCACTCCATCAGTACTGACCCTCTGACAGTGCGGCACTCCCTCAGTACTGACCCTCTGACAGTGCAGCACTCCGTCAGTACTGACCCTCTGACAGTGCAGCACTCCCTCAGTACTGACCCTCTGACAGTGCAGCACTCCCTCAATACTGAACCTCTGACAGTGCGGCACTCCCTCAGTACTGACCCTCTGACAGTGCGGCACTCCCTCAGTACTGACCCTCTGACAGTGCAGCATTCCCTCAGTACTGTCACTCAGACAGTGCGGAACTCCCTCAGTACTGACCCTCTGACAGTGCGGCACTCCCTCAGTACTGACCCTCTGACAGTGCAGCACTTCCTCAGTACTGACCCTCTGTCAGTGCGGCACTCCCTCAGTACTGACAATCTGACAGTGCAGCACTCCCTCAGTACTGACCCTCTGACAGTGCGGCACCCCCTCCGTACTGACCCTCTGACATTGCAGCACTCCTTCAGTACTGACCCTCTGACAGTGCGGCACTCCCTCAGTACTAACCCTCCGAAAGTGCGACACCCCCTCAGTACTGACCCTCTGACAGTGCGGCACTCCCTCAGTACTAACCCTCCGAAAGTGCGGCACCCCCTCAGTACTGACCCTCTGACAATGTGGCACTCCCTCAGTACTGACCCTCTGACAGTGCGGCACTCCCTCAGTACTGACCCTCTGACAATGTGGCACTCCCTCAGTACTGACCCTCTGACAATGTGGCACTCCCTCAGTACTGACCCTCTGACAGTGCGGCACTCTCTCAGTACTGACCCTCTGACAGTGCGGCACTCCCTCAGTACTGACCCTCTGACAGTGCAGCACTCCCTCAGTACTGACCCTCTGACAGTGCATCGCTCCCTCAGTACTGACACTCTGACAGTGCGGCACTCCTTCAGTACTGACCCTCTGACAGTGCATCGCTCCTTCAGTACTGACCCTCTGACAGTGCGGCGCTCCCTCAGTACTGACCCTCTGACAGCGCGGCACTCCCTCAGTACTGACCCTCTGACAGTGCGTAACTCCGTCAGTACTGACACTCTGTCAGTGCGGCACTCCCTCAGTACTGACGCTCTGACAGTGCTGCACTCCCTCAGTACTGACCCTCTGACAGTGCTGCACTCCCTCAGTAATGACCCTCTGACAGTGCGGCACTCCCTATGTACTGGCCACCTTACAGTGCAGCGCTCCTTCAGTACTGACCCTCTGACAGTGCGGCACTCCCTCAGTACTAACCTTCCGAAAGTGCGGCACCCCCTCAGTACTGACCCTCTGACAATGTGGCACTCCCTCAGTACTGACCCTCTGACAGTGCGGCACTCCCTCAGTACTGACCCTCTGACAGTGGAGCACTCCCTCAGTACTGACCCTCTGACAGTGCGGCACTCCCTCAGTACTGATCCTCTGACAGTGCGGCACTCCCTCAGTACTGACCCTCTGACAGTGCAGCACTCCCTCAGTACTGACCCTCTGACAGTGCGGCACTCCCTCAGTACTGACCCTCTGACAGTGCGGCACTCCCTCAGTACTGTCCCTCTGACAGTGCAGCACTCCCTCAGTACTGACCCTCTGACAGTGCAGCACTCCCTCAGTACTGACCCTCTGACAGTGCGGCACTCCCTCAGTACTGACCCTCTGACAGTGCAGCACTCCCTCAGTACGGACCCTCTGACAGTGCAGCGCTCCCTCAGTACTGACCCTCTGACAGTGCATCGCTCTCTCAGTACTGATCCTCTGACAGTGCGGCACTCCCTCAGTACTGACCCTCTGACCGTGCATCGCCCCCTCAGTACTGAACCTCTGACAGTGCAGCACTCCCTCAGTACTGACCCTCTGACAGTGCATCGCTCCCTCAGTACTGACCCTCTGACAGTGCAGTACTCCCTCAGTACTGACCCTCTGACAGGGCGGCGCTCCCTCAGTACTGACCCTCTGACAGTGCGGCGCTCCCTCAGTACTGACTCTCTGACAGTGCGTAACTCCGTCTGTACTGACACTCTGTCTGTGCGTCACTCCCTCAGTACTGACCCTCTGACAGTGCTGCACTCCCTCAGTACTGACCCTCTGACAGTGCGTAACTCCGTCAGTACTGGCACTCTGTCAGTGCGTCACTCCCTCAGTACTGACCCTCTGACAGTGCGGCACTCCCTCAGTACTGACCCTCTGACAGGGCATCGCTCCCTCAGTACTGACCCTCTGACAGTGCGGCACTCCCTCAGTACTGACTCTCTGACAGTGCAGCACGCCCTCAGTACTGACCCTCTGACAGTGCGGCACTACCTCATTACTGACCCTCTGATAGTGCAGCACTCCCTCAATACTGACCCTCTGACAGTGCGGCACTCCCTCAGTACTGACCCTCTGACTGTGCGGCACTCCCTCAGTACTGACCCTCTGACAGTGCGGCACTCCCTCAGTACTGTCCCTCTGACAGTGTGGCACTCCCTCAGTACTGACCCTCTGACAGTGCGGCACTCCCTCAGTACTGACCCTCTGACAGTGCAGCATTCCCTCAGTACTGTCCCTCTGACAGTGCGGCACTACCTCATTACTGACCCTCTGATAGTGCAGCACTCCCTCAATACTGACCCTCTGACAGTGCGGCACTCCCTCAGTACTGACCCTCTGACTGTGCGGCACTCCCTCAGTACTGACCCTCTGACAGTGCGGCACTCCCTCAGTACTGTCCCTCTGACAGTGTGGCACTCCCTCAGTACTGACCCTCTGACAGTGCGGCACTCCCTCAGTACTGACCCTCTGACAGTGCGGCACTCCCTCAGTACTGACCCTCTGACAGTGCAGCACTCCGTCAGTACGGACCCTCTGACAGTGCAGCACTCCCTCAGTACTGACCCTCTGACAGTGCAGCACTCCCTCAATACTGAACCTCTGACAGTGCGGCACTCCCTCAGTACTGACCTTCTGACAGTGCGGCACTCCCTCAGTACTGACCCTCTGACAGTGCAGCATTCCCTCAGTACTGTCACTCAGACAGTGCGGCACTCCCTCAGTACTGTCACTCAGACAGTGCGGCACTCCCTCAGTACTGACCCTCTGACAGTGCGGCACTCCCTCAGTACTGACCCTCTGACAGTGCAGCACTCCGTCAGTACTGACCCTCTGACAGTGCGGCGCTCCCACAGTACTGACCCTCTGACAGTGCAGGGCTCCCTAAGTACTGACCCTCTGACAGTGCGGCACTCCCTCAGTACAGGCCCTCTTACAGTGCAGTGCTCCTTCAGTACTGACCCTCTGACAGTGCGGCACTCCCTCAGTACTGACCCTCTGACAGTGCGGCACTCTCTCAGTACTGACCCTCTGACAGTGCGGAGCTCCCTCAGTACTGACCTCTGACAGTGCGGCGCTCCCTCAGTACTGAGCCTCTGACAGTGCGGCGCTCCCTCAGTACTGACCCTCTGACAGTGCGGCACGCCCTCACTACTGACCCTCTGACAGTGCGGCAATCCCTCAGTACAGACCTCTGACAGAGCGGCACTCCCTCAGTACTGACCCTCTGACAGTGTGGTGCTCCCACAGTAGTGACCTCTGACAGAGCGGCGCTCCCTCAGTACTGACCCTCTGACAGTGCGGCGCTCCCTCAGTACTGACCTCTGACAGTGCGGCACTCCCTCAGTACTGACCCTTTGACAGTGTGGCGCTCCCTCAGTACCGACCCTCTGACAGTGCGGCACTCGCTCAGTACTGACCCTCTGACAGTGCGGTGCTCCCACAGTACTACCGCTCTGACAGTGCAGGGCTCCGTAAGTACTGACCCTCTGACACTGCGGCACTCCCACAGTACTGGCCCTCTTACAGTGCAGTGCTCCTTCAGTACTGACCCTCTGACTCTGCGGCACTCCCACAGTACTGGCCCTCTTACAGTGCAGTGCTCCTTCAGTACTGACCCTCTGACAGTGCGGCACTCCCTCAGTACTGACACTCTGACAGTGCGGCACTTCCTCAGTACTGACCCTCTGACAGTGCGGCACTTCCTCACTACTGACCCTCTGGCAGTGCGGCTCTCCCTCAGTACTGACCCTCTGACAGTGCGGCACTCCCTCAGTACTGACTCTCTGACAGTGCAGCACTCCCTCAGTACTGACCCTTTGACAGTGCGGAACTCCCTCAGTACTGACCCTTTGACAGTGCGGCGCTCCCTCAGTACTGACCCTCTGTTAGTGCGGCGCTCCCTCAGTACTGACCCTCTGACAGTGCGGCACTCCCTCAGTACTGACCCTCTGACAGTGCGGCACTCCGTCAGTACTGACCCTCTGACAGTGCGGCACTCCCTCAGTACTGACCCTCTGACAGTGTGGCACTCCCTCAGTACTGACCCTCTGACAGTGCGACGCTAACTCAGTACTGACCCTCTGAGAGTGCGGCACACCCTCAGTACTGACCCTCTGACAGTGCGGCACTCCATCAGTACTGACCCTCTGACAATGTGGCACTCCCTTAGTACTGACCCTCTGACAGTGCAGCGCTCCCTCAGTATTGACCCTCTGACAGTGCGGCACTCCCTCTGTACTGACCCTCTGACAGTGCGGCACTCCCTCAGTACTGAGCCTCTGACAGTGCGGCACTCCCTCAGTTCTGACCCTCTGACAGTGCGGCACTCCCTCAGTACTGACACTCTGACAGTTCGGTACTCCCTCAGCACTGACCCTCTGACAGTGCGGCGCTCACTCAGTACTGACCCTCTGACAGAGCGGCGCTCCCACAGTACTGACTCTCTGACAGTGCGGCACTCCCTCAGTACTGTCCCTCTGACAGTGCGGCACTCCCTCAGTACTGACCCTCTGACAGTGCAGCACTCCCTCAGTACTGACCCTCTGACAGTGCATCGCTCCCTCAGTACTGACCCTCTGACAGTGCGGCACTCCTTCAGTATTGACCCTCTGACAGTGCATCGCTCCCTCAGTCCTGACCCTCTGACAGTGCGGCGCTCCGTCAGTACTGACCCTCTGACAGCGCGGCACTCCCTCAGTACTGACCCTCTGACAGTGCGTAACTCCGTCAGTACTGACACTCTGTCAGTGCGGCACTCCCTCAGTACTGACGCTCTGACAGAGCTGCACTCCCTCAGTACTGACCCTCTGACAGTGCTGCACTCCCTCAGTACTGACCCTCTGACAGTGCAGCACTCCCTCAGTACGGACCCTCTGACAGTGCAGCGCTCCCTCAGTACTGACCCTCTGACAGTGCATCGCTCTCTCAGTACTGACCCTCTGACAGTGCGGCACTCCCTCAGTACTGACCCTCTGACAGTGCATCGCCCCCTCAGTACTGACCCTCTGACAGTGCAGCACTCCCTCAGTACTGACCCTCTGACAGTGCATCGCTCCCTCAGTACAGACCCTCTGACAGTGCAGCACTCCCTCAGTACTGACCCTCTGACATCGCGGCGCTCCCTCAGTACTGACCCTCTGACAGTGCGGCGCTCCCTCAGTACTGACTCTCTGACAGTGCGGCACTCCCTCAGTACTGACCCTCTGACAGTGCGTAACTCCGTCTGTACTGACACTCTGTCAGTGCGTCACTCCCTCAGTACTGACCCTCTGACAGTGCTGCACTCCCTCAGTACTGACCCTCTGACAGTGCGTAACTCCGTCAGTACTGACACTCTGTCAGTGCGTCACTCCCTCAGTACTGACCCTCTGACAGTGCAGCACTCCCTCAGTACTGACCCTCTGACAGTGCATCGCTCCCTCAGTACTGACCCTCTGACAGTGCGGCACTCCCTCAGTACTGACTCTCTGACAGTGCAGCACTCCCTCAGTACTGACCCTCTGACAGTGCAGCACTACCTCATTACTGACCCTCTGACAGTGCAGCACTCCCTCAATACTGACCCTCTGACAGTGCGGCACTCCCTCAGTACTGACCCTCTGACTGTACGGCACTCCCTCAGTACTGACCCTCTGACAGTGCGGCACTCCCTCAGTACTGACCCTCTGACAGTGCGGCACTCCCTCAGTACTGTCCCTCTGACAGTGCGGCACTCCCTCAGTACTGACCCTCTGACAGTGCGGCACTCCCTCAGTACTGACCCTCTGACAGTGCAGTATTCCCTCAGTACTGTCACTCTGACAGTGCGGGACTCCGTCAGTACTGACCCTCTGACAGTGCGGCACTCCCTCAGTACTGACCCTCTGACAGTGCAGCACTCCGTCAGTACTGACCCTCTGACAGTGCAGCGCTCCCTCAGTAATGACCCTCTGACAGTGCAGCACTCCCTCATTAATGACCGTCTGACAGTGCGGCGCTCCCACAGTACTGACCCTCTGACAGTGCGGTACTCCCTCAGTACAGGCCCTCTTACAGTGCAGTGCTCCTTCAGTACTGACCCTCTGACAGTGCGGCACTCCCTCAGTACTGACCCTCTGACAGTACGGCACTCCCTCAGTACTGACCCTCTGACAGTGCGGCACTCCCTCAGTACTGACCCTCTGACAGTGCGGCGCTCCCTCAGTACTGACCCTCTGACAGTGCGGCGCTCCCTCAGTACTGACCCTCTGACAGTGCGGCACGCCCTCACTACTGACCCTCTGACAGTGCGGCGCTCCCTCAGTACTGACCCTCTGACAGTGTGGTGCTCCCACAGTAGTGGCCTCTGACAGAGCGGCGCTCCCTCAGTACTGAACCTCTGACAGAGCGGCACTCATTCAGTACTGACCCTCTGACAGTGCGGCGCTCACTCAGCACTGACCTCTGAAAGTGCGGCACTCCCTCAGTACTGACCCTCTGACAGTGCGGCACTCCCTCAGTACTGTCCCTCTGACAGTGCGGCACTCCCTCAGTACTGACCCTCTGACAGTGCGGCACTCCCTCAGTACTGACCCTCTGACAGTGCAGCATTCCCTCAGTACTGTCACTCTGACAGTGCGGGACACCCTCAGTACTGACCCTCTGACAGTGCGGCACTCCCTCAGTACTGACCCTCTGACAGTGCAGCACTCCGTCAGTACTGACCCTCTGACAGTGCAGCGCTCCCTCAGTAATGACCCTCTGACAGTGGGGCACTCCCTCAGTACTGACCCTCTGACAGTGCAGCACTCCCTCATTAATGACCGTCTGACAGTGCGGCGCTCCCACAGTACTGACCCTCTGACAGTGCAGGGCTCCCTAAGTACTGACCCTCTGACAGTGCGGCACTCCCTCAGTACAGGCCCTCTTACAGTGCAGTGCTCCTTCAGTACTGACCCTCTGACAGTGCGGCACTCCCTCAGTACTGACCCTCTGACAGTGCGGCACTCTCTCAGTACTGACCCTCTGACAGTGCGGCGCTCCCTCAGTACTGACCTCTGACAGTGCGGCGCTCCCTCAGTACTGACCCTCTGACAGTGCGGCGCTCCCTCAGTACTGACCCTCTGACAGTGCGGCACGCCCTCACTACTGACCCTCTGACAGTGCGGCAATCCCTCAGTACAGACCTCTGACAGAGCGGCACTCCCTCAGTACTGACCCTCTGACAGTGTGGTGCTCCCACAGTAGTGACCTCTGACAGAGCGGCGCTCCCTCAGTATTGACCCTCTGACAGTGCGGCGCTCCCTCAGTACTGACCTCTGACAGTGCGGCACTCCCTCAGTACTGACCCTTTGACAGTGTGGCGCTCCCTCAGTACCGACCCTCTGACAGTGCGGCACTCGCTCAGTACTGACCCTCTGACAGTGCAGGGCTCCGTAAGTACTGACCCTCTGACACTGCGGCACTCCCACAGTAATGGCCCTCTTACAGTGCAGTGCTCCTTCAGTACTGACCCTCTGACTCTGCGGCACTCCCACAGTACTGGCCCTCTTACAGTGCAGTGCTCCTTCAGTACTCACCCTCTGACAGTGCGGCACTCCCTCAGTACTGACACTCTGACAGTGCGGCACTTCCTCAGTACTGACCCTCTGACAGTGCGGCACTTCCTCACTACTGACCCTCTGGCAGTGCGGCTCTCCCTCAGTACTGACCCTCTGACAGTGCGGCACTCCCTCAGTACTGACTCTCTGACAGTGCAGCACTCCCTCAGTACTGACCCTTTGACAGTGCGGAACTCCCTCAGTACTGACCCTTTGACAGTGCGGCGCTCCCTCAGTACTGACCCTCTGTTAGTGCGGCGCTCCCTCAGTACTGACCCTCTGACAGTGCGGCACTCCCTCAGTACTGACCCTCTGACAGTGCGGCACTCCGTCAGTACTGACCCTCTGACAGTGCGGCACTCCCTCAGTACTGACCCTCTGACAGTGTGGCACTCCCTCAGTACTGACTCTCTGACAGTGCGACGCTAACTCAGTACTGACCCTCTGAGAGTGCGGCACACCCTCAGTACTGACCCTCTGACAGTGCGGCACTCCATCAGTATTGACCCTCTGACAATGTGGCACTCCCTTAGTACTGACCCTCTGACAGTGCATCGCCCCCTCAGTACTGACCCTCTGACAGTGCAGCACTCCCTCAGTACTGACCCTCTGACAGTGCATCGCTCCCTCAGTACAGACCCTCTGACAGTGCAGCACTCCCTCAGTACTGACCCTCTGACAGGGCGGCGCTCCCTCAGTACTGACCCTCTGACAGTGCGGCGCTCCCTCAGTACTGACTCTCTGACAGTGCGGCACTCCCTCAGTACTGACCCTCTGACAGTGCGTAACTCCGTCTGTACTGACACTCTGTCAGTGCGTCACTCCCTCAGTACTGACCCTCTGACAGTGCTGCACTCCCTCAGTACTGACCCTCTGACAGTGCGTAACTCCGTCAGTACTGACACTCTGTCAGTGCGTCACTCCCTCAGTACTGACCCTCTGACAGTGCAGCACTCCCTCAGTACTGACCCTCTGACAGTGCATCGCTCCCTCAGTACTGACCCTCTGACAGTGCGGCACTCCCTCAGTACTGACTCTCTGACAGTGCAGCACTCCCTCAGTACTGAACCTCTGACAGTGCGGCACTACCTCATTACTGACCCTCTGACAGTGCAGCACTCCCTCAATACTGACCCTCTGACAGTGCGGCACTCCCTCAGTACTGACCCTCTGACTGTACGGCACTCCCTCAGTACTGACCCTCTGACAGTGCGGCACTCCCTCAGTACTGACCCTCTGGCAGTGCGGCTCTCCCTCAGTACTGACCCTCTGACAGTGCGGCACTCCCTCAGTACTGACTCTCTGACAGTGCAGCACTCCCTCAGTACTGACCCTTTGACAGTGCGGAACTCCCTCAGTACTGACCCTTTGACAGTGCGGCGCTCCCTCAGTACTGACCCTCTGTTAGTGCGGCGCTCCCTCAGTACTGACCCTCTGACAGTGCGGCACTCCCTCAGTACTGACCCTCTGACAGTGCGGCACTCCGTCAGTACTGACCCTCTGACAGTGCGGCACTCCCTCAGTACTGACCCTCTGACAGTGTGGCACTCCCTCAGTACTGACCCTCTGACAGTGCGACGCTAACTCAGTACTGACCCTCTGAGAGTGCGGCACACCCTCAGTACTGACCCTCTGACAGTGCGGCACTCCATCAGTACTGACCCTCTGACAATGTGGCACTCCCTTAGTACTGACCCTCTGACAGTGCAGCGCTCCCTCAGTATTGACCCTCTGACAGTGCGGCACTCCCTCTGTACTGACCCTCTGACAGTGCGGCACTCCCTCAGTACTGAGCCTCTGACAGTGCGGCACTCCCTCAGTACTGACCCTCTGACGGTGCGGCACTCCCTCAGTACTGACACTCTGACAGTTCGGTACTCCCTCAGCACTGACCCTCTGACAGTGCGGCGCTCACTCAGTACTGACCCTCTGACAGAGCGGCGCTCCCACAGTACTGACTCTCTGACAGTGCGGCACTCCCTCAGTACTGTCCCTCTGACAGTGCGGCACTCCCTCAGTACTGACCCTCTGACAGTGCAGCACTCCCTCAGTACTGACCCTCTGACAGTGCATCGCTCCCTCAGTACTGACCCTCTGACAGTGCGGCACTCCTTCAGTACTGACCCTCTGACAGTGCATCGCTCCCTCAGTCCTGACCCTCTGACAGTGCGGCGCTCCGTCAGTACTGACCCTCTGACAGCGCGGCACGCCCTCAGTACTGACCCTCTGACAGTGCGTAACTCCGTCAGTACTGACACTCTGTCAGTGCGGCACTCCCTCAGTACTGACGCTCTGACAGAGCTGCACTCCCTCAGTACTGACCCTCTGACAGTGCTGCACTCCCTCAGTACTGACCCTCTGACAGTGCAGCACTCCCTCAGTACGGACCCTCTGACAGTGCAGCGCTCCCTCAGTACTGACCCTCTGACAGTGCATCGCTCTCTCAGTACTGACCCTCTGACAGTGCGGCACTCCCTCAGTACTGACCCTCTGACAGTGCATCGCCCCCTCAGTACTGACCCTCTGACAGTGCAGCACTCCCTCAGTACTGACCCTCTGACAGTGCATCGCTCCCTCAGTACAGACCCTCTGACAGTGCAGCACTCCCTCAGTACTGACCCTCTGACAGGGCGGCGCTCCCTCAGTACTGACCCTCTGACAGTGCGGCGCTCCCTCAGTACTGACTCTCTGACAGTGCGGCACTCCCTCAGTACTGACCCTCTGACAGTGCGTAACTCCGTCTGTACTGACACTCTGTCAGTGCGTCACTCCCTCAGTACTGACCCTCTGACAGTGCTGCACTCCCTCAGTACTGACCCTCTGACAGTGCGTAACTCCGTCAGTACTGACACTCTGTCAGTGCGTCACTCCCTCAGTACTGACCCTCTGACAGTGCAGCACTCCCTCAGTACTGACCCTCTGACAGTGCATCGCTCCCTCAGTACTGACCCTCTGACAGTGCGGCACTCCCTCAGTACTGACTCTCTGACAGTGCAGCACTCCCTCAGTACTGAACCTCTGACAGTGCGGCACTACCTCATTACTGACCCTCTGACAGTGCAGCACTCCCTCAATACTGACCCTCTGACAGTGCGGCACTCCCTCAGTACTGACCCTCTGACTGTACGGCACTCCCTCAGTACTGACCCTCTGACAGTGCGGCACTCCCTCAGTACTGACCCTCTGACAGTGCGGCACTCCCTCAGTACTGTCCCTCTGACAGTGCGGCACTCCCTCAGTACTGACCCTCTGACAGTGCGGCACTCCCTCAGTACTGACCCTCTGACAGTGCAGTATTCCCTCAGTACTGTCACTCTGACAGTGCGGGACTCCGTCAGTACTGACCCTCTGACAGTGCGGCACTCCCTCAGTACTGACCCTCTGACAGTGCAGCACTCCGTCAGTACTGACCCTCTGACAGTGCAGCGCTCCCTCAGTAATGACCCTCTGACAGTGCAGCACTCCCTCAGTACTGACCCTCTGACAGTGCGGCGCTCCCACAGTACTGACCCTCTGACAGTGCAGGGCTCCCTATGTACTGACCCTCTGACAGTGCGGCGTTCCCTCAGTACTGACCCTCTGACAGTGCGGCACTCCTTCAGTACTGACCCTCTGACAGTGCGGCACTCCCTCAGTACTGACCCTCTGACAGTGCGGCGCTCCCTCAGTACTGACCTCTGACAGTGCAGCACTCCCTCAGTACTGACCCTCTGACGGTGCGGCGCTCCCTCAGTACTGACCCTCTGACAGTGCGGCGCTCCCTCAGTACTGACCCTCTGACAGTGCAGCACTCCCTCAGTACTGACCCTCTGACAGTGCGGCACGCCCTCACTACTGACCCTCTGACAGTGCGGCACTCCCTCAGTACTGACCCTCTGACAGTGTGGTGCTCCCACAGTAGTGGCCTCTGACAGAGCGGCGCTCCCTCAGTACTGACCCTCTGACAGTGCGGCACTCCCTCAGTAGTGACCCTCTGACAGTGCGGCGCTCACTCAGCACTGACCTCTGAAAGTGCGGCACTCCCTCAGTACTGACCCTCTGACAGTGCGGCACTCCCTCAGTACTGTCCCTCTGACAGTGCGGCACTCCCTCAGTACTGACCCTCTGACAGTGCGGCACTCCCTCAGTACTGACCCTCTGACAGTGCAGCATTCCCTCAGTACTGTCACTCTGACAGTGCGGGACACCCTCAGTACTGACCCTCTGACAGTGCGGCACTCCCTCAGTACTGACCCTCTGACAGTGCAGCACTCCGTCAGTACTGACCCTCTGACAGTGCAGCGCTCCCTCAGTAATGACCCTCTGACAGTGCAGCACTCCCTCATTAATGACCGTCTGACAGTGCGGCGCTCCCACAGTACTGACCCTCTGACAGTGCAGTGCTCCTTCAGTACTGACCCTCTGACAGTGCGGCACTCCCTCAGTACTGACCCTCTGACAGTGCGGCACTCTCTCAGTACTGACCCTCTGACAGTGCGGCGCTCCCTCAGTACTGACCTCTGACAGTGCGGCGCTCCCTCAGTACTGACCCTCTGACAGTGCGGCGCTCCCTCAGTACTGACCCTCTGACAGTGCGGCACGCCCTCACTACTGACCCTCTGACAGTGCGGCAATCCCTCAGTACAGACCTCTGACAGAGCGGCACTCCCTCAGTACTGACCCTCTGACAGTGTGGTGCTCCCACAGTAGTGACCTCTGACAGAGCGGCGCTCCCTCAGTACTGACCCTCTGACAGTGCGGCGCTCCCTCAGTACTGACCTCTGACAGTGCGGCACTCCCTCAGTACTGACCCTTTGACAGTGTGGCGCTCCCTCAGTACCGACCCTCTGACAGTGCGGCACTCGCTCAGTACTGACCCTCTGACAGTGCGGTGCTCCCACAGTACTACCGCTCTGACAGTGCAGGGCTCCGTAAGTACTGACCCTCTGACACTGCGGCACTCCCACAGTACTGGCCCTCTTACAGTGCAGTGCTCCTTCAGTACTGACCCTCTGACAGTGCGGCACTCCCTCAGTACTGACACTCTGACAGTGCGGCACTTCCTCAGTACTGACCCTCTGACAGTGCGGCACTTCCTCACTACTGACCCTCTGGCAGTGCGGCTCTCCCTCAGTACTGACCCTCTGACAGTGCGGCACTCCCTCAGTACTGACTCTCTGACAGTGCAGCACTCCCTCAGTACTGACCCTTTGACAGTGCGGAACTCCCTCAGTACTGACCCTTTGACAGTGCGGCGCTCCCTCAGTACTGACCCTCTGTTAGTGCGGCGCTCCCTCAGTACTGACCCTCTGACAGTGCGGCACTCCCTCAGTACTGACCCTCTGACAGTGCGGCACTCCGTCAGTACTGACCCTCTGACAGTGCGGCACTCCCTCAGTACTGACCCTCTGACAGTGTGGCACTCCCTCAGTACTGACCCTCTGACAGTGCGACGCTAACTCAGTACTGACCCTCTGAGAGTGCGGCACACCCTCAGTACTGACCCTCTGACAGTGCGGCACTCCATCAGTACTGACCCTCTGACAATGTGGCACTCCCTTAGTACTGACCCTCTGACAGTGCATCGCCCCCTCAGTACTGACCCTCTGACAGTGCAGCACTCCCTCAGTACTGACCCTCTGACAGTGCATCGCTCCCTCAGTACAGACCCTCTGACAGTGCATCGCTCCCTCAGTACAGACCCTCTGACAGTGCAGCACTCCCTCAGTACTGACCCTCTGACATCGCGGCGCTCCCTCAGTACTGACCCTCTGACAGTGCGGCGCTCCCTCAGTACTGACTCTCTGACAGTGCGGCACTCCCTCAGTACTGACCCTCTGACAGTGCGTAACTCCGTCTGTACTGACACTCTGTCAGTGCGTCACTCCCTCAGTACTGACCCTCTGACAGTGCTGCACTCCCTCAGTACTGACCCTCTGACAGTGCGTAACTCCGTCAGTACTGACACTCTGTCAGTGCGTCACTCCCTCAGTACTGACCCTCTGACAGTGCAGCACTCCCTCAGTACTGACCCTCTGACAGTGCATCGCTCCCTCAGTACTGACCCTCTGACAGTGCGGCACTCCCTCAGTACTGACTCTCTGACAGTGCAGCACTCCCTCAGTACTGACCCTCTGACAGTGCAGCACTACCTCATTACTGACCCTCTGACAGTGCAGCACTCCCTCAATACTGACCCTCTGACAGTGCGGCACTCCCTCAGTACTGACCCTCTGACTGTACGGCACTCCCTCAGTACTGACCCTCTGACAGTGCGGCACTCCCTCAGTACTGACCCTCTGACAGTGCGGCACTCCCTCAGTACTGTCCCTCTGACAGTGCGGCACTCCCTCAGTACTGACCCTCTGACAGTGCGGCACTCCCTCAGTACTGACCCTCTGACAGTGCAGTATTCCCTCAGTACTGTCACTCTGACAGTGCGGGACTCCGTCAGTACTGACCCTCTGACAGTGCGGCACTCCCTCAGTACTGACCCTCTGACAGTGCAGCACTCCGTCAGTACTGACCCTCTGACAGTGCAGCGCTCCCTCAGTAATGACCCTCTGACAGTGCAGCACTCCCTCATTAATGACCGTCTGACAGTGCGGCGCTCCCACAGTACTGACCCTCTGACAGTGCGGTACTCCCTCAGTACAGGCCCTCTTACAGTGCAGTGCTCCTTCAGTACTGACCCTCTGACAGTGCGGCACTCCCTCAGTACTGACCCTCTGACAGTACGGCACTCCCTCAGTACTGACCCTCTGACAGTGCGGCACTCCCTCAGTACTGACCCTCTGACAGTGCGGCGCTCCCTCAGTACTGACCCTCTGACAGTGCGGCGCTCCCTCAGTACTGACCCTCTGACAGTGCGGCACGCCCTCACTACTGACCCTCTGACAGTGCGGCGCTCCCTCAGTACTGACCCTCTGACAGTGTGGTGCTCCCACAGTAGTGGCCTCTGACAGAGCGGCGCTCCCTCAGTACTGAACCTCTGACAGAGCGGCACTCATTCAGTACTGACCCTCTGACAGTGCGGCGCTCACTCAGCACTGACCTCTGAAAGTGCGGCACTCCCTCAGTACTGACCCTCTGACAGTGCGGCACTCCCTCAGTACTGTCCCTCTGACAGTGCGGCACTCCCTCAGTACTGACCCTCTGACAGTGCGGCACTCCCTCAGTACTGACCCTCTGACAGTGCAGCATTCCCTCAGTACTGTCACTCTGACAGTGCGGGACACCCTCAGTACTGACCCTCTGACAGTGCGGCACTCCCTCAGTACTGACCCTCTGACAGTGCAGCACTCCGTCAGTACTGACCCTCTGACAGTGCAGCGCTCCCTCAGTAATGACCCTCTGACAGTGGGGCACTCCCTCAGTACTGACCCTCTGACAGTGCAGCACTCCCTCATTAATGACCGTCTGACAGTGCGGCGCTCCCACAGTACTGACCCTCTGACAGTGCAGGGCTCCCTAAGTACTGACCCTCTGACAGTGCGGCACTCCCTCAGTACAGGCCCTCTTACAGTGCAGTGCTCCTTCAGTACTGACCCTCTGACAGTGCGGCACTCCCTCAGTACTGACCCTCTGACAGTGCGGCACTCTCTCAGTACTGACCCTCTGACAGTGCGGCGCTCCCTCAGTACTGACCTCTGACAGTGCGGCGCTCCCTCAGTACTGACCCTCTGACAGTGCGGCGCTCCCTCAGTACTGACCCTCTGACAGTGCGGCACGCCCTCACTACTGACCCTCTGACAGTGCGGCAATCCCTCAGTACAGACCTCTGACAGAGCGGCACTCCCTCAGTACTGACCCTCTGACAGTGTGGTGCTCCCACAGTAGTGACCTCTGACAGAGCGGCGCTCCCTCAGTATTGACCCTCTGACAGTGCGGCGCTCCCTCAGTACTGACCTCTGACAGTGCGGCACTCCCTCAGTACTGACCCTTTGACAGTGTGGCGCTCCCTCAGTACCGACCCTCTGACAGTGCGGCACTCGCTCAGTACTGACCCTCTGACAGTGCAGGGCTCCGTAAGTACTGACCCTCTGACACTGCGGCACTCCCACAGTAATGGCCCTCTTACAGTGCAGTGCTCCTTCAGTACTGACCCTCTGACTCTGCGGCACTCCCACAGTACTGGCCCTCTTACAGTGCAGTGCTCCTTCAGTACTCACCCTCTGACAGTGCGGCACTCCCTCAGTACTGACACTCTGACAGTGCGGCACTTCCTCAGTACTGACCCTCTGACAGTGCGGCACTTCCTCACTACTGACCCTCTGGCAGTGCGGCTCTCCCTCAGTACTGACCCTCTGACAGTGCGGCACTCCCTCAGTACTGACTCTCTGACAGTGCAGCACTCCCTCAGTACTGACCCTTTGACAGTGCGGAACTCCCTCAGTACTGACCCTTTGACAGTGCGGCGCTCCCTCAGTACTGACCCTCTGTTAGTGCGGCGCTCCCTCAGTACTGACCCTCTGACAGTGCGGCACTCCCTCAGTACTGACCCTCTGACAGTGCGGCACTCCGTCAGTACTGACCCTCTGACAGTGCGGCACTCCCTCAGTACTGACCCTCTGACAGTGTGGCACTCCCTCAGTACTGACTCTCTGACAGTGCGACGCTAACTCAGTACTGACCCTCTGAGAGTGCGGCACACCCTCAGTACTGACCCTCTGACAGTGCGGCACTCCATCAGTATTGACCCTCTGACAATGTGGCACTCCCTTAGTACTGACCCTCTGACAGTGCATCGCCCCCTCAGTACTGACCCTCTGACAGTGCAGCACTCCCTCAGTACTGACCCTCTGACAGTGCATCGCTCCCTCAGTACAGACCCTCTGACAGTGCAGCACTCCCTCAGTACTGACCCTCTGACAGGGCGGCGCTCCCTCAGTACTGACCCTCTGACAGTGCGGCGCTCCCTCAGTACTGACTCTCTGACAGTGCGGCACTCCCTCAGTACTGACCCTCTGACAGTGCGTAACTCCGTCTGTACTGACACTCTGTCAGTGCGTCACTCCCTCAGTACTGACCCTCTGACAGTGCTGCACTCCCTCAGTACTGACCCTCTGACAGTGCGTAACTCCGTCAGTACTGACACTCTGTCAGTGCGTCACTCCCTCAGTACTGACCCTCTGACAGTGCAGCACTCCCTCAGTACTGACCCTCTGACAGTGCATCGCTCCCTCAGTACTGACCCTCTGACAGTGCGGCACTCCCTCAGTACTGACTCTCTGACAGTGCAGCACTCCCTCAGTACTGAACCTCTGACAGTGCGGCACTACCTCATTACTGACCCTCTGACAGTGCAGCACTCCCTCAATACTGACCCTCTGACAGTGCGGCACTCCCTCAGTACTGACCCTCTGACTGTACGGCACTCCCTCAGTACTGACCCTCTGACAGTGCGGCACTCCCTCAGTACTGACCCTCTGGCAGTGCGGCTCTCCCTCAGTACTGACCCTCTGACAGTGCGGCACTCCCTCAGTACTGACTCTCTGACAGTGCAGCACTCCCTCAGTACTGACCCTTTGACAGTGCGGAACTCCCTCAGTACTGACCCTTTGACAGTGCGGCGCTCCCTCAGTACTGACCCTCTGTTAGTGCGGCGCTCCCTCAGTACTGACCCTCTGACAGTGCGGCACTCCCTCAGTACTGACCCTCTGACAGTGCGGCACTCCGTCAGTACTGACCCTCTGACAGTGCGGCACTCCCTCAGTACTGACCCTCTGACAGTGTGGCACTCCCTCAGTACTGACCCTCTGACAGTGCGACGCTAACTCAGTACTGACCCTCTGAGAGTGCGGCACACCCTCAGTACTGACCCTCTGACAGTGCGGCACTCCATCAGTACTGACCCTCTGACAATGTGGCACTCCCTTAGTACTGACCCTCTGACAGTGCAGCGCTCCCTCAGTATTGACCCTCTGACAGTGCGGCACTCCCTCTGTACTGACCCTCTGACAGTGCGGCACTCCCTCAGTACTGAGCCTCTGACAGTGCGGCACTCCCTCAGTACTGACCCTCTGACGGTGCGGCACTCCCTCAGTACTGACACTCTGACAGTTCGGTACTCCCTCAGCACTGACCCTCTGACAGTGCGGCGCTCACTCAGTACTGACCCTCTGACAGAGCGGCGCTCCCACAGTACTGACTCTCTGACAGTGCGGCACTCCCTCAGTACTGTCCCTCTGACAGTGCGGCACTCCCTCAGTACTGACCCTCTGACAGTGCAGCACTCCCTCAGTACTGACCCTCTGACAGTGCATCGCTCCCTCAGTACTGACCCTCTGACAGTGCGGCACTCCTTCAGTACTGACCCTCTGACAGTGCATCGCTCCCTCAGTCCTGACCCTCTGACAGTGCGGCGCTCCGTCAGTACTGACCCTCTGACAGCGCGGCACGCCCTCAGTACTGACCCTCTGACAGTGCGTAACTCCGTCAGTACTGACACTCTGTCAGTGCGGCACTCCCTCAGTACTGACGCTCTGACAGAGCTGCACTCCCTCAGTACTGACCCTCTGACAGTGCTGCACTCCCTCAGTACTGACCCTCTGACAGTGCAGCACTCCCTCAGTACGGACCCTCTGACAGTGCAGCGCTCCCTCAGTACTGACCCTCTGACAGTGCATCGCTCTCTCAGTACTGACCCTCTGACAGTGCGGCACTCCCTCAGTACTGACCCTCTGACAGTGCATCGCCCCCTCAGTACTGACCCTCTGACAGTGCAGCACTCCCTCAGTACTGACCCTCTGACAGTGCATCGCTCCCTCAGTACAGACCCTCTGACAGTGCAGCACTCCCTCAGTACTGACCCTCTGACAGGGCGGCGCTCCCTCAGTACTGACCCTCTGACAGTGCGGCGCTCCCTCAGTACTGACTCTCTGACAGTGCGGCACTCCCTCAGTACTGACCCTCTGACAGTGCGTAACTCCGTCTGTACTGACACTCTGTCAGTGCGTCACTCCCTCAGTACTGACCCTCTGACAGTGCTGCACTCCCTCAGTACTGACCCTCTGACAGTGCGTAACTCCGTCAGTACTGACACTCTGTCAGTGCGTCACTCCCTCAGTACTGACCCTCTGACAGTGCAGCACTCCCTCAGTACTGACCCTCTGACAGTGCATCGCTCCCTCAGTACTGACCCTCTGACAGTGCGGCACTCCCTCAGTACTGACTCTCTGACAGTGCAGCACTCCCTCAGTACTGAACCTCTGACAGTGCGGCACTACCTCATTACTGACCCTCTGACAGTGCAGCACTCCCTCAATACTGACCCTCTGACAGTGCGGCACTCCCTCAGTACTGACCCTCTGACTGTACGGCACTCCCTCAGTACTGACCCTCTGACAGTGCGGCACTCCCTCAGTACTGACCCTCTGACAGTGCGGCACTCCCTCAGTACTGTCCCTCTGACAGTGCGGCACTCCCTCAGTACTGACCCTCTGACAGTGCGGCACTCCCTCAGTACTGACCCTCTGACAGTGCAGTATTCCCTCAGTACTGTCACTCTGACAGTGCGGGACTCCGTCAGTACTGACCCTCTGACAGTGCGGCACTCCCTCAGTACTGACCCTCTGACAGTGCAGCACTCCGTCAGTACTGACCCTCTGACAGTGCAGCGCTCCCTCAGTAATGACCCTCTGACAGTGCAGCACTCCCTCAGTACTGACCCTCTGACAGTGCGGCGCTCCCACAGTACTGACCCTCTGACAGTGCAGGGCTCCCTATGTACTGACCCTCTGACAGTGCGGCGTTCCCTCAGTACTGACCCTCTGACAGTGCGGCACTCCTTCAGTACTGACCCTCTGACAGTGCGGCACTCCCTCAGTACTGACCCTCTGACAGTGCGGCGCTCCCTCAGTACTGACCTCTGACAGTGCAGCACTCCCTCAGTACTGACCCTCTGACGGTGCGGCGCTCCCTCAGTACTGACCCTCTGACAGTGCGGCGCTCCCTCAGTACTGACCCTCTGACAGTGCAGCACTCCCTCAGTACTGACCCTCTGACAGTGCGGCACGCCCTCACTACTGACCCTCTGACAGTGCGGCACTCCCTCAGTACTGACCCTCTGACAGTGTGGTGCTCCCACAGTAGTGGCCTCTGACAGAGCGGCGCTCCCTCAGTACTGACCCTCTGACAGTGCGGCACTCCCTCAGTAGTGACCCTCTGACAGTGCGGCGCTCACTCAGCACTGACCTCTGAAAGTGCGGCACTCCCTCAGTACTGACCCTCTGACAGTGCGGCACTCCCTCAGTACTGTCCCTCTGACAGTGCGGCACTCCCTCAGTACTGACCCTCTGACAGTGCGGCACTCCCTCAGTACTGACCCTCTGACAGTGCAGCATTCCCTCAGTACTGTCACTCTGACAGTGCGGGACACCCTCAGTACTGACCCTCTGACAGTGCGGCACTCCCTCAGTACTGACCCTCTGACAGTGCAGCACTCCGTCAGTACTGACCCTCTGACAGTGCAGCGCTCCCTCAGTAATGACCCTCTGACAGTGCAGCACTCCCTCATTAATGACCGTCTGACAGTGCGGCGCTCCCACAGTACTGACCCTCTGACAGTGCAGTGCTCCTTCAGTACTGACCCTCTGACAGTGCGGCACTCCCTCAGTACTGACCCTCTGACAGTGCGGCACTCTCTCAGTACTGACCCTCTGACAGTGCGGCGCTCCCTCAGTACTGACCTCTGACAGTGCGGCGCTCCCTCAGTACTGACCCTCTGACAGTGCGGCGCTCCCTCAGTACTGACCCTCTGACAGTGCGGCACGCCCTCACTACTGACCCTCTGACAGTGCGGCAATCCCTCAGTACAGACCTCTGACAGAGCGGCACTCCCTCAGTACTGACCCTCTGACAGTGTGGTGCTCCCACAGTAGTGACCTCTGACAGAGCGGCGCTCCCTCAGTACTGACCCTCTGACAGTGCGGCGCTCCCTCAGTACTGACCTCTGACAGTGCGGCACTCCCTCAGTACTGACCCTTTGACAGTGTGGCGCTCCCTCAGTACCGACCCTCTGACAGTGCGGCACTCGCTCAGTACTGACCCTCTGACAGTGCGGTGCTCCCACAGTACTACCGCTCTGACAGTGCAGGGCTCCGTAAGTACTGACCCTCTGACACTGCGGCACTCCCACAGTACTGGCCCTCTTACAGTGCAGTGCTCCTTCAGTACTGACCCTCTGACAGTGCGGCACTCCCTCAGTACTGACACTCTGACAGTGCGGCACTTCCTCAGTACTGACCCTCTGACAGTGCGGCACTTCCTCACTACTGACCCTCTGGCAGTGCGGCTCTCCCTCAGTACTGACCCTCTGACAGTGCGGCACTCCCTCAGTACTGACTCTCTGACAGTGCAGCACTCCCTCAGTACTGACCCTTTGACAGTGCGGAACTCCCTCAGTACTGACCCTTTGACAGTGCGGCGCTCCCTCAGTACTGACCCTCTGTTAGTGCGGCGCTCCCTCAGTACTGACCCTCTGACAGTGCGGCACTCCCTCAGTACTGACCCTCTGACAGTGCGGCACTCCGTCAGTACTGACCCTCTGACAGTGCGGCACTCCCTCAGTACTGACCCTCTGACAGTGTGGCACTCCCTCAGTACTGACCCTCTGACAGTGCGACGCTAACTCAGTACTGACCCTCTGAGAGTGCGGCACACCCTCAGTACTGACCCTCTGACAGTGCGGCACTCCATCAGTACTGACCCTCTGACAATGTGGCACTCCCTTAGTACTGACCCTCTGACAGTGCATCGCCCCCTCAGTACTGACCCTCTGACAGTGCAGCACTCCCTCAGTACTGACCCTCTGACAGTGCATCGCTCCCTCAGTACAGACCCTCTGACAGTGCAGCACTCCCTCAGTACTGACCCTCTGACAGGGCGGCGCTCCCTCAGTACTGACCCTCTGACAGTGCGGCGCTCCCTCAGTACTGACTCTCTGACAGTGCGGCACTCCCTCAGTACTGACCCTCTGACAGTGCGTAACTCCGTCTGTACTGACCCTCTGACAGTGCGTAACTCCGTCAGTACTGACACTCTGTCAGTGCGTCACTCCCTCAGTACTGACCCTCTGACAGTGCATCGCTCCCTCAGTACAGACCCTCTGACAGTGCAGCACTCCCTCAGTACTGACCCTCTGACAGGGCGGCGCTCCCTCAGTACTGACCCTCTGACAGTGCGGCGCTCCCTCAGTACTGACTCTCTGACAGTGCGTCACTCCCTCAGTACTGACCCTCTGACAGTGCTGCACTCCCTCAGTACTGACCCTCTGACAGTGCGTAACTCCGTCAGTACTGACACTCTGTCAGTGCGTCACTCCCTCAGTACTGACCCTCTGACAGTGCAGCACTCCCTCAGTACTGACCCTCTGACAGTGCATCGCTCCCTCAGTACTGACCCTCTGACAGTGCGGCACTCCCTCAGTACTGACTCTCTGACAGTGCAGCACTCCCTCAGTACTGAACCTCTGACAGTGCGGCACTACCTCATTACTGACCCTCTGACAGTGCAGCACTCCCTCAATACTGACCCTCTGACAGTGCGGCACTCCCTCAGTACTGACCCTCTGACTGTACGGCACTCCCTCAGTACTGACCCTCTGACAGTGCGGCGCTCCCTCAGTACTGACCCTCTGACAGTGCAGCACTCCCTCAGTACTGACCTCTGACAGTGCGGCGCTCCCTCAGTACTGACCCTCTGACAGTGCGGCGCTCCCTCAGTACTGACCCTCTGACAGTGCGGCACGCCCTCACTACTGACCCTCTGACAGTGCGGCACTCCCTCAGTACTGACCCTCTGACAGTGTGGTGCTCCCACAGTAGTGGCCTCTGACAGAGCGGCGCTCCCTCAGTACTGACCTCTGACAGAGCGGCACTCATTCAGTACTGACCCTCTGGCAGTGCGGCGCTCACTCAGCACTGACCTCTGACAGTGCGGCACTCCCTCAGTACTGACCCTCTGACAGTGCGGCACTCCCTCAGTACTGTCCCTCTGACAGTGCGGCACTCCCTCAGTACTGACCCTCTGACAGTGCGGCACTCCCTCAGTACTGACCCTCTGACAGTGCGGGACACCCTCAGTACTGACCCTCTGACAGTGCGGCACTCCCTCAGTACTGACCCTCTGACAGTGCAGCACTCCGTCAGTACTGACCCTCTGACAGTGCAGCGCTCCCTCAGTAATGACCCTCTGACAGTGCAGCACTCCCTCATTAATGACCGTCTGACAGTGCGGCGCTCCCACAGTACTGACCCTCTTACAGTGCAGTGCTCCTTCAGTACTGACCCTCTGACAGTGCGGCACTCCCTCAGTACTGACCCTCTGACAGTGCGGCACTCTCTCAGTACTGACCCTCTGACAGTGCGGCGCTCCCTCAGTACTGACCTCTGACAGTGCGGCGCTCCCTCAGTACTGACCCTCTGACAGTGCGGCGCTCCCTCAGTACTGACCCTCTGACAGTGCGGCACGCCCTCACTACTGACCCTCTGACAGTGCGGCAATCCCTCAGTACAGACCTCTGACAGAGCGGCACTCCCTCAGTACTGACCCTCTGACAGTGTGGTGCTCCCACAGTAGTGACCTCTGACAGAGCGGCGCTCCCTCAGTACTGACCCTCTGACAGTGCGGCGCTCCCTCAGTACTGACCTCTGACAGTGCGGCACTCCCTCAGTACTGACCCTTTGACAGTGTGGCGCTCCCTCAGTACCGACCCTCTGACAGTGCGGCACTCGCTCAGTACTGACCCTCTGACAGTGCGGTGCTCCCACAGTACTACCGCTCTGACAGTGCAGGGCTCCGTAAGTACTGACCCTCTGACACTGCGGCACTCCCACAGTACTGGCCCTCTTACAGTGCAGTGCTCCTTCAGTACTGACCCTCTGACTCTGCGGCACTCCCACAGTACTGGCCCTCTTACAGTGCAGTGCTCCTTCAGTACTGACCCTCTGACAGTGCGGCACTCCCTCAGTACTGACACTCTGACAGTGCGGCACTTCCTCAGTACTGACCCTCTGACAGTGCGGCACTTCCTCACTACTGACCCTCTGGCAGTGCGGCTCTCCCTCAGTACTGACCCTCTGACAGTGCGGCACTCCCTCAGTACTGACTCTCTGACAGTGCAGCACTCCCTCAGTACTGACCCTTTGACAGTGCGGAACTCCCTCAGTACTGACCCTTTGACAGTGCGGCGCTCCCTCAGTACTGACCCTCTGTTAGTGCGGCGCTCCCTCAGTACTGACCCTCTGACAGTGCGGCACTCCCTCAGTACTGACTCTCTGACAGTGCAGCACTCCCTCAGTACTGAACCTCTGACAGTGCGGCACTACCTCATTACTGACCCTCTGACAGTGCAGCACTCCCTCAATACTGACCCTCTGACAGTGCGGCACTCCCTCAGTACTGACCCTCTGACTGTACGGCACTCCCTCAGTACTGACCCTCTGACAGTGCGGCGCTCCCTCAGTACTGACCCTCTGACAGTGCAGCACTCCCTCAGTACTGACCTCTGACAGTGCGGCGCTCCCTCAGTACTGACCCTCTGACAGTGCGGCGCTCCCTCAGTACTGACCCTCTGACAGTGCGGCACGCCCTCACTACTGACCCTCTGACAGTGCGGCACTCCCTCAGTACTGACCCTCTGACAGTGTGGTGCTCCCACAGTAGTGGCCTCTGACAGAGCGGCGCTCCCTCAGTACTGACCTCTGACAGAGCGGCACTCATTCAGTACTGACCCTCTGGCAGTGCGGCGCTCACTCAGCACTGACCTCTGACAGTGCGGCACTCCCTCAGTACTGACCCTCTGACAGTGCGGCACTCCCTCAGTACTGTCCCTCTGACAGTGCGGCACTCCCTCAGTACTGACCCTCTGACAGTGCGGCACTCCCTCAGTACTGACCCTCTGACAGTGCGGGACACCCTCAGTACTGACCCTCTGACAGTGCGGCACTCCCTCAGTACTGACCCTCTGACAGTGCAGCACTCCGTCAGTACTGACCCTCTGACAGTGCAGCGCTCCCTCAGTAATGACCCTCTGACAGTGCAGCACTCCCTCATTAATGACCGTCTGACAGTGCGGCGCTCCCACAGTACTGACCCTCTTACAGTGCAGTGCTCCTTCAGTACTGACCCTCTGACAGTGCGGCACTCCCTCAGTACTGACCCTCTGACAGTGCGGCACTCTCTCAGTACTGACCCTCTGACAGTGCGGCGCTCCCTCAGTACTGACCTCTGACAGTGCGGCGCTCCCTCAGTACTGACCCTCTGACAGTGCGGCGCTCCCTCAGTACTGACCCTCTGACAGTGCGGCACGCCCTCACTACTGACCCTCTGACAGTGCGGCAATCCCTCAGTACAGACCTCTGACAGAGCGGCACTCCCTCAGTACTGACCCTCTGACAGTGTGGTGCTCCCACAGTAGTGACCTCTGACAGAGCGGCGCTCCCTCAGTACTGACCCTCTGACAGTGCGGCGCTCCCTCAGTACTGACCTCTGACAGTGCGGCACTCCCTCAGTACTGACCCTTTGACAGTGTGGCGCTCCCTCAGTACCGACCCTCTGACAGTGCGGCACTCGCTCAGTACTGACCCTCTGACAGTGCGGTGCTCCCACAGTACTACCGCTCTGACAGTGCAGGGCTCCGTAAGTACTGACCCTCTGACACTGCGGCACTCCCACAGTACTGGCCCTCTTACAGTGCAGTGCTCCTTCAGTACTGACCCTCTGACTCTGCGGCACTCCCACAGTACTGGCCCTCTTACAGTGCAGTGCTCCTTCAGTACTGACCCTCTGACAGTGCGGCACTCCCTCAGTACTGACACTCTGACAGTGCGGCACTTCCTCAGTACTGACCCTCTGACAGTGCGGCACTTCCTCACTACTGACCCTCTGGCAGTGCGGCTCTCCCTCAGTACTGACCCTCTGACAGTGCGGCACTCCCTCAGTACTGACTCTCTGACAGTGCAGCACTCCCTCAGTACTGACCCTTTGACAGTGCGGAACTCCCTCAGTACTGACCCTTTGACAGTGCGGCGCTCCCTCAGTACTGACCCTCTGTTAGTGCGGCGCTCCCTCAGTACTGACCCTCTGACAGTGCGGCACTCCCTCAGTACTGACCCTCTGACAGTGCGGCACTCCGTCAGTACTGACCCTCTGACAGTGCGGCACTCCCTCAGTACTGACCCTCTGACAGTGTGGCACTCCCTCAGTACTGACCCTCTGACAGTGCGACGCTAACTCAGTACTGACCCTCTGAGAGTGCGGCACACCCTCAGTACTGACCCTCTGACAGTGCGGCACTCCATCAGTACTGACCCTCTGACAATGTGGCACTCCCTTAGTACTGACCCTCTGACAGTGCAGCGCTCCCTCAGTATTGACCCTCTGACAGTGCGGCACTCCCTCAGTACTGACCCTCTGACAGTGCGGCACTCCCTCAGTACTGAGCCTCTGACAGTGCGGCACTCCCTCAGTACTGACCCTCTGACGGTGCGGCACTCCCTCAGTACTGACACTCTGACAGTTCGGTACTCCCTCAGCACTGACCCTCTGACAGTGCGGCGCTCACTCAGTACTGACCCTCTGACAGAGCGGCGCTCCCACAGTACTGACTCTCTGACAGTGCGGCACTCCCTCAGTACTGTCCCTCTGACAGTGCGGCACTCCCTCAGTACTGACCCTCTGACAGTGCAGCACTCCCTCAGTACTGACCCTCTGACAGTGCATCGCTCCCTCAGTACTGACCCTCTGACAGTGCGGCACTCCTTCAGTACTGACCCTCTGACAGTGCATCGCTCCCTCAGTCCTGACCCTCTGACAGTGCGGCGCTCCGTCAGTACTGACCCTCTGACAGCGCGGCACTCCCTCAGTACTGACCCTCTGACAGTGCGTAACTCCGTCAGTACTGACACTCTGCCAGTGCGGCACTCCCTCAGTACTGACGCTCTGACAGAGCTGCACTCCCTCAGTACTGACCCTCTGACAGTGCTGCACTCCCTCAGTACTGACCCTCTGACAGTGCAGCACTCCCTCAGTACGGACCCTCTGACAGTGCAGCGCTCCCTCAGTACTGACCCTCTGACAGTGCATCGCTCTCTCAGTACTGACCCTCTGACAGTGCGGCACTCCCTCAGTACTGACCCTCTGACAGTGCATCGCCCCCTCAGTACTGACCCTCTGACAGTGCAGCACTCCCTCAGTACTGACCCTCTGACAGTGCATCGCTCCCTCAGTACAGACCCTCTGACAGTGCAGCACTCCCTCAGTACTGACCCTCTGACAGGGCGGCGCTCCCTCAGTACTGACCCTCTGACAGTGCGGCGCTCCCTCAGTACTGACTCTCTGACAGTGCGGCACTCCCTCAGTACTGACCCTCTGACAGTGCGTAACTCCGTCTGTACTGACACTCTGTCAGTGCGTCACTCCCTCAGTACTGACCCTCTGACAGTGCTGCACTCCCTCAGTACTGACCCTCTGACAGTGCGTAACTCCGTCAGTACTGACACTCTGTCAGTGCGTCACTCCCTCAGTACTGACCCTCTGACAGTGCAGCACTCCCTCAGTACTGACCCTCTGACAGTGCATCGCTCCCTCAGTACGGACCCTCTGACAGTGCAGCGCTCCCTCAGTACTGACCCTCTGACAGTGCAGGGCTCCCTAAGTACTGACCCTCTGACAGTGCGGTACTCCCTCAGTACAGGCCCTCTTACAGTGCAGTGCTCCTTCAGTACTGACCCTCTGACAGTGCGGCACTCCCTCAGTACTGACCCTCTGACAGTGCGGCACTCCCTCAGTACTGACCCTCTGACAGTGCGGCACTCCCTCAGTACTGACCCTCTGACAGTGCGGCACGCCCTCACTACTGACCCTCTGACAGTGCGGCACTCCCTCAGTACTGACCCTCTGACAGTGTGGTGCTCCCACAGTAGTGGCCTCTGACAGAGCGGCGCTCCCTCAGTACTGACCTCTGACAGAGCGGCACTCATTCAGTACTGACCCTCTGACAGTGCGGCGCTCACTCAGCACTGACCTCTGACAGTGCGGCACTCCCTCAGTACTGACCCTCTGACAGTGCGGCACTCCCTCAGTACTGTCCCTCTGACAGTGCGGCACTCCCTCAGTACTGACCCTCTGACAGTGCGGCACTCCCTCAGTACTGACCCTCTGACAGTGCAGCATTCCCTCAGTACTGTCACTCTGACAGTGCGGGACACCCTCAGTACTGACCCTCTGACAGTGCGGCACTCCCTCAGTACTGACCCTCTGACAGTGCAGCATTCCCTCAGTACTGTCACTCTGACAGTGCGGGACACCCTCAGTACTGACCCTCTGACAG
This sequence comes from Scyliorhinus torazame, assembly GCF_047496885.1. NCBI lineage: Eukaryota > Metazoa > Chordata > Chondrichthyes > Carcharhiniformes > Scyliorhinidae > Scyliorhinus > Scyliorhinus torazame. The sequence goes on from NC_092711.1 coordinate 7,484,071, forward strand.
TGCGGCGCTCCGTCAGTACTGACCCTCTGACAGTGCAGCGCTCCCTCAGTAATGACCCTCTGACAGTGCGGCGCTCCCACAGTACTGACCCTCTGACAGTGCGGTACTCCCTCAGTACAGGCCCTCTTACAGTGCAGTGCTCCTTCAGTACTGACCCTCTGACAGTGCGGCACTCCTTCAGTACTGACCCTCTGACAGTGCGGCACTCCCTCAGTACTGACCCTCTGACAGTACGGCGCTCCCTCAGTACTGACCTCTGACAGTGCGACGCTCCCTCAGTACTGACCCTCTGACAGTGCGGCGCTCCCTCAGTACTGACCCTCTGACAGTGCGGCACGCCCTCACTACTGACCCTCAGACAGTGCGGCAATCCCTCAGTACAGAACTCTGACAGAGCGGCACTCCCTCAGTACTGACCCTCTGACAGTGTGGTGCTCCCACAGTAGTGACCTCTGACAGTGCAGGGCTCCCTAAGTACTGACCCTCTGACAGTGCGGTACTCCCTCAGTACAGGCCCTCTTACAGTGCAGTGCTCCTTCAGTACTGACCCTCTGACAGTGCGGCACTCCCTCAGTACTGACCCTCTGACAGTGCGGCACTCCCTCAGTACTGACCCTCTGACAGTACGGCGCTCCCTCAGTACTGACCTCTGACAGTGCGGCGCTCCCTCAGTACTGACCCTCTGACAGTGCGGCGCTCCCTCAGTACTGACCCCCTGACAGTGCGGCACGCCCTCACTACTGACCCTCAGACAGTGCGGCAATCCCTCAGTACAGAACTCTGACAGAGCGGCACTCCCTCAGTACTGACCCTCTGACAGTGTGGTGCTCCGACAGTAGTGACCTCTGACAGAGCGACGCTCCCTCAGTACTGACCTCTGACAGAGCGGCACTCCCTCAGTACTGACCCTCTGACAGTGCAGCGCTCCCTCAGTACTGACCCTCTGACAGTGCGGCGCTCACTCAGTACTGACCTCTGACAGTGCGGCACTCCCTCAGTACTGACCCTTTGACAGTGCGGCGCACCCTCAGTACCGACCCTCTGACAGTGCGGCACTCCCTCAGTACTGACCCTCTGACAGTGCGGTGCTCCCACAGTACTACCGCTCTGACAGTGCAGGGCTCCGTAAGTACTGACCCTCTGACAATGCGGCACTCCCTCAGTACTGACCCTCTCACTGTGCGGAGCACCTTCAGTAATGACCCTCTGACAGTGCGGCACTCCCTCAGTACTGACACTCTGACAGTGCGGCACTTCCTCAGTACTGACCCTCTGGCAGTGCGGCTCTCCCTCAGTACTGACCCTTTGACAGTGCGGAACTCCCTCAGTACTGACACTCTGTCAGTGCGGCGCTCCCTCAGTACTGACCATCTGACAGATCGGCACTCAGTCAGTACTGACCCTCTGACAGTGCGGCACTCCCTCAGTACTGACCCTCTGACAGTGCGGCGCTCCCTCAGTACTGACCCTCTGACAGCGCGGCACTCAGTCAGTACTGACCCTCTGACAGTGCGGCACTCCCTCAGTACTGACCCTCTGACAGTGTGGCACTCCCTCAGTACTGACCCTCTGACAGTGCGGCGCTAACTCAGTACTGACCCTCTGACAGTGCCGCACACCCTCAGGACTGACCCTCTGACAGTGCGGCACTCCATCAGTACTGACCCTCTGACAATGTGGCACTCCCTTAGTACTGACCCTCTGACAGTGCAGCGCTCCCTCAGTATTGACCCTCTGACAGTGCGGCACTCCCTCAGTACTGACCCTCTGACGGTGCGGCACTCCCTCAGTACTGAGCCTCTGACAGTGCGGCACTCCCTCAGTACTGACCCACTGACAGGGCGGGACAACCTCAGTACTGACCCTCTGACAGGTCGTCGCTCCCTCAGTACAGACCCTCTGACAGTGCAGCACTCTCTCAGTACTGACCCTCTGACAGTGCATCGCTCCCTCAGTACTGACCATCTGACAGTGCGGCACTCCCTCAGGACTGACCCTCTGACAGTGCAGCACTCCCTCAGTACTGACCCTCTGACAGTGCATCGCTCCCTCAGTACTGACCCTCTGACAGTGCGGCGCTCCCTCAGTACTGACCCTCTGACAGTGCGTAACTCCGTCAGTACTGACACTCTGTCAGTGCGGCGCTCCCTCAGTACTGACGCTCTGACAGAGCTGCACTCCCTCAGTACTGACACTCTGACAGTGCTGCACTCCCTCAGTAATGACCCTCTGACAGTGCGGCACTCCCTCAGTACTGGCCATCTTACAGTGCAGCGCTCCTTCAGTACTGACCCTCTGACAGTGCGGCACTCCCTCAGTACTAACCCTCCTAAAGTGCGGCACCCCCTCAGTACTGACCCTCTGACAATGTGGCACTCCCTCAGTACTGACCCTCTGACAGTGCGGCACTCCCTCAGTACTGACCCTCTGACAGTGGAGCACTCCCTCAGTACTGACCCTCTGACAGTGCGGCACTCCCTCAGTACTGACCCTCTGACAGTGCGGCACTCCCTCAGTACTGACCCTCTGACAGTGCAGCACTCCCTCAGTACTGACCCTCTGACAGTGCGGCACTCCCTCAGTACTGACCCTCTGACAGTGCGGCACTCCCTCAGTACTGACCCTCTGACAGTGCAGCACTCCCTCAGTACTGACCCTCTGACAGTGCAGCACTCCCTCAGTACTAAACCTCTGACAGTGCGGCACTCCCTCAGTACTGACCCTCTGACAGTGCAGCACTCCCTCAGTACGGACCCTCTGACAGTGCAGCGCTCCCTCAGTACTGACCCTCTGACAGTGCATCGCTCTCTCAGTACTGACCCTCTGACAGTGCGGCACTCCCTCAGTACTGACCCTCTGATAGTGCATCGCCCCCTCAGTACTGACCCTCTGACAGTGCAGCACTCCCTCAGTACTGACCCTCTGACAGTGCATCGCTCCCTCAGTATAGACCCTCTGACAGTGCAGCACTCCCTCAGTACTGACCCTCTGACAGGGCGGCGCTCCCTCAGTACTGACCCTCTGACAGTGCGGCGCTCCCTCAGTACTGACTCTCTGACAGTGCGGCACTCCCTCAGTACTGACCCTCTGACAGTGCGTAACTCCGTCTGTACTGACACTCTGTCAGTGCGTCACTCCCTCAGTACTGACCCTCTGACAGTGCTGCACTCCCTCAGTACTGACCCTCTGACAGTGCGTAACTCCGTCAGTACTGACACTCTGTCAGTGCGTCACTCCCTCAGTACTGACCCTCTGACAGTGCAGCACTCCCTCAGTACTGACCCTCTGACAGTGCATCGCTCCCTCAGTACTGACCCTCTGACAGTGCGGCACTCCCTCAGTACTGACTCTCTGACAGTGCAGCACTCCCTCAGTACTGACCCTCTGACAGTGCGGCACTACCTCATTACTGACCCTCTGACAGTGCAGCACTCCCTCAATACTGACCCTCTGACAGTGCGGCACTCCCTCAGTACTGACCCTCTGACTGTGCGGCACTCCCTCAGTACTGAGCCTCTGACAGTGCGGCACTCCCTCAGTACTGACCCTCTGACAGTGCAGCACTCCCTCAGTACTGTCCCTCTGACAGTGCGGCACTCCCTCAGTACTGACCCTCTGACAGTGCGGCACTCCCTCAGTACTGACCCTCTGACAGTGCAGCATTCCCTCAGTACTGTCACTCTGACAGTGCGGAACTCCCTCAGTACTGACCCTCTGACAGTGCGGCACTCCCTCAGTACTGACCCTCTGACAGTGCAGCACTCCGTCAGTACTGACCCTCTGACAGTGCAGCGCTCCCTCAGTAATGACCCTCTGACAGTGCAGCACTCCCTCATGAATGACCGTCTGACAGTGCGGCGCTCCCACAGTACTGACCCTCTGACAGTGCAGGGCTCCCTAAGTACTGACCCTCTGACAGTGCGGTACTCCCTCAGTACAGGCCCTCTTACAGTGCAGTGCTCCTTCAGTACTGACCCTCTGACAGTGCGGCACTCCCTCAGTACTGACCCTCTGACAGTGCGGCACTCCCTCAGTACTGACCCTCTGACAGTGCGGTGCTCCCTCAGTACTGACCTCTGACAGTGCGGCGCTCCCTCAGTACTGACCCTCTGACAGTGCGGCGCTCCCTCAGTACTGACCCTCTGACAGTGCGGCACGCCCTCACTACTGACCCTCTGACAGTGAGGCACTCCCTCAGTACTGACCCTCTGACAGTGCGGTGCTCCCTCAGTACTGACCTCTGACAATGCAGCACTCCCTCAGTACTGACCCTCTGACAGAGCGGCGCTCCCTCAGTACTGACCTCTGACAGAGCGGCGCTCACTCAGTGCTGACCTCTGACAGTGCGGCACTCCCTCAGTACTGACCCTCTGACAGTGCGGCACTCCCTCAGTACTGTCCCTCTGACAGTGCGGCACTCCCTCAGTACTGACCCTCTGACAGTGCGGCACTCCCTCAGTACTGACCCTCTGACAGTGCAGCATTCCCTCAGTACTGTCACTCTGACAGTGCGGGACTCCCTCAGTACTGACTCTCTGACAGTGCGGCACTCCCTCAGTACTGACCCTCTGACAGTGCGGCACTCCCTCAGTACTGACCCTCAGACAGTGCAGCATTCCCTCAGTACTGTCACTCTGACAGTGCTGCACTCCCTCAGTACTGACCCTCTGACAGTGCGGCACTCCCTCAGTACTGACCCTCTGACAGTGCAGCACTCCGTCAGTACTGACCCTCTGACAGTGCAGCGCTCCCTCAGTAATGACCCTCTGACAGTGCAGCACTCCCTCAGTACTGACCCTCTGACAGTGCGGCACTCCCTCAGTACTGACCCTCTGACAGTGCGGGACTCCCTCAGTACTGACCCTCTGACAGTGCGGCACTCCCTCAGTACTGACCCTCTGACAGTGCAGCACTCCCTCAGTACTGACCCTCTGACAGTGCGGCACTCCCTCAGTACTGACCCTCTGACAGTGCAGCACTCCCTCAGTACTGACCCTCTGACAGTGCATCGCTCCCTCAGTACTGACCCTCTGACAGTGCGGCACTCCCTCAGTACTGACTCTCTGACAGTGCAGCACTCCCTCAGTACTGACCCTCTGACAGTGCGGCACTACCTCATTACTGACCCTCTGACAGTGCAGCACTCCCTCAATACTGACCCTCTGACAGTGCGGCACTCCCTCAGTACTGACCCTCTGACTGTGCGGCACTCCCTCAGTACTGAGCCTCTGACAGTGCGGCACTCCCTCAGTACTGACCCTCTGACAGTGCAGCACTCCCTCAGTACTGTCCCTCTGACAGTGCGGCACTCCCTCAGTACTGACCCTCTGACAGTGCGGCACTCCCTCAGTACTGACCCTCTGACAGTGCAGCATTCCCTCAGTACTGTCACTCTGACAGTGCGGAACTCCCTCAGTACTGACCCTCTGACAGTGCGGCACTCCCTCAGTACTGACCCTCTGACAGTGCAGCACTCCGTCAGTACTGACCCTCTGACAGTGCAGCGCTCCCTCAGTAATGACCCTCTGACAGTGCAGCACTCCCTCATGAATGACCGTCTGACAGTGCGGCGCTCCCACAGTACTGACCCTCTGACAGTGCAGGGCTCCCTAAGTACTGACCCTCTGACAGTGCGGTACTCCCTCAGTACAGGCCCTCTTACAGTGCAGTGCTCCTTCAGTACTGACCCTCTGACAGTGCGGCACTCCCTCAGTACTGACCCTCTGACAGTGCGGCACTCCCTCAGTACTGACCCTCTGACAGTGCGGTGCTCCCTCAGTACTGACCTCTGACAGTGCGGCGCTCCCTCAGTACTGACCCTCTGACAGTGCGGCGCTCCCTCAGTACTGACCCTCTGACAGTGCGGCACGCCCTCACTACTGACCCTCTGACAGTGAGGCACTCCCTCAGTACTGACCCTCTGACAGTGGGGCGCTCCCTCAGTACTGACCCTCTGACAGAGCGGCGCTCCCTCAGTACTGACTCTCTGACAGTGCAGCACTCCCTCAGTACTGACCCTCTGACAGTGCGGCGCTCACTCAGTGCTGACCTCTGACAGTGCGGCACTCCCTCAGTACTGACCCTCTGACAGTGCGGCACTCCCTCAGTACTGTCCCTCTGACAGTGCGGCACTCCCTCAGTACTGACCCTCTGACAGTGCGGCACTCCCTCAGTACTGACCCTCTGACAGTGCAGCATTCCCTCAGTACTGTCACTCTGACAGTGCGGGACTCCCTCAGTACTGACCCTCTGACAGTGCGGCACTCCCTCAGTACTGACCCTCTGACAGTGCAGCACTCCGTCAGTACTGACCCTCTGACAGTGCAGCGCTCCCTCAGTAATGACCCTCTGACAGTGCAGCGCTCCCCCAGTACTGACCCTCTGACAGTGCGGCACTCCCTCATTAATGACCGTCTGACAGTGCGGCGCTCCCACAGTACTGACCCTCTGACAGTGCGGTGCTCCCACAGTACTGACCCTCTGACAGTGCGGCACTCCCTCAGTACTGACCCTCTGAAAGTGGAGCACTCCCTCAGTACTGACCCTCTGACAGTGCGGCACTCCCTCAGTACTGACCCTCTGACAGTGCGGCACTCCCTCAGTACTGACCCTCTGACAGTGCAGCACTCCCTCAGTACTGACCCTCTGACAGTGCGGCACTCCCTCAGTACTGACCCTCTGACAGTGCGGCACTCCCTCAGTACTGACCCTCTGACAGTGCAGCACTCCCTCAGTACTGACCCTCTGACAGTGCAGCACTCCCTCAGTACTAAACCTCTGACAGTGCGGCACTCCCTCAGTACTGACCCTCTGACAGTGCAGCACTCCCTCAGTACGGACCCTCTGACAGTGCAGCGCTCCCTCAGTACTGACCCTCTGACAGTGCATCGCTCTCTCAGTACTGACCCTCTGACAGTGCGGCACTCCCTCAGTACTGACCCTCTGACAGTGCATCGCCCCCTCAGTACTGACCCTCTGACAGTGCAGCACTCCCTCAGTACTGACCCTCTGACAGTGCATCGCTCCCTCAGTATAGACCCTCTGACAGTGCAGCACTCCCTCAGTACTGACCCTCTGACAGGGCGGCGCTCCCTCAGTACTGACCCTCTGACAGTGCGGCGCTCCCTCAGTACTGACTCTCTGACAGTGCGGCACTCCCTCAGTACTGACCCTCTGACAGTGCGTAACTCCGTCTGTACTGACACTCTGTCAGTGCGTCACTCCCTCAGTACTGACCCTCTGACAGTGCTGCACTCCCTCAGTACTGACCCTCTGACAGTGCGTAACTCCGTCAGTACTGACCCTCTGACAGTGTGGTGCTCCGACAGTAGTGACCTCTGACAGAGCGACGCTCCCTCAGTACTGACCTCTGACAGAGCGGCACTCCCTCAGTACTGACCCTCTGACAGTGCAGCGCTCCCTCAGTACTGACCCTCTGACAGTGCGGCGCTCACTCAGTACTGACCTCTGACAGTGCGGCACTCCCTCAGTACTGACCCTTTGACAGTGCGGCGCACCCTCAGTACCGACCCTCTGACAGTGCGGCACTCCCTCAGTACTGACCCTCTGACAGTGCGGTGCTCCCACAGTACTACCGCTCTGACAGTGCAGGGCTCCGTAAGTACTGACCCTCTGACAATGCGGCACTCCCTCAGTACTGACCCTCTCACTGTGCGGAGCACCTTCAGTAATGACCCTCTGACAGTGCGGCACTCCCTCAGTACTGACACTCTGACAGTGCGGCACTTCCTCAGTACTGACCCTCTGGCAGTGCGGCTCTCCCTCAGTACTGACCCTTTGACAGTGCGGAACTCCCTCAGTACTGACACTCTGTCAGTGCGGCGCTCCCTCAGTACTGACCATCTGACAGATCGGCACTCAGTCAGTACTGACCCTCTGACAGTGCGGCACTCCCTCAGTACTGACCCTCTGACAGTGCGGCGCTCCCTCAGTACTGACCCTCTGACAGCGCGGCACTCAGTCAGTACTGACCCTCTGACAGTGCGGCACTCCCTCAGTACTGACCCTCTGACAGTGTGGCACTCCCTCAGTACTGACCCTCTGACAGTGCGGCGCTAACTCAGTACTGACCCTCTGACAGTGCCGCACACCCTCAGGACTGACCCTCTGACAGTGCGGCACTCCATCAGTACTGACCCTCTGACAATGTGGCACTCCCTTAGTACTGACCCTCTGACAGTGCAGCGCTCCCTCAGTATTGACCCTCTGACAGTGCGGCACTCCCTCAGTACTGACCCTCTGACGGTGCGGCACTCCCTCAGTACTGAGCCTCTGACAGTGCGGCACTCCCTCAGTACTGACCCACTGACAGGGCGGGACAACCTCAGTACTGACCCTCTGACAGGTCGTCGCTCCCTCAGTACAGACCCTCTGACAGTGCAGCACTCTCTCAGTACTGACCCTCTGACAGTGCATCGCTCCCTCAGTACTGACCATCTGACAGTGCGGCACTCCCTCAGGACTGACCCTCTGACAGTGCAGCACTCCCTCAGTACTGACCCTCTGACAGTGCATCGCTCCCTCAGTACTGACCCTCTGACAGTGCGGCGCTCCCTCAGTACTGACCCTCTGACAGTGCGTAACTCCGTCAGTACTGACACTCTGTCAGTGCGGCGCTCCCTCAGTACTGACGCTCTGACAGAGCTGCACTCCCTCAGTACTGACACTCTGACAGTGCTGCACTCCCTCAGTAATGACCCTCTGACAGTGCGGCACTCCCTCAGTACTGGCCATCTTACAGTGCAGCGCTCCTTCAGTACTGACCCTCTGACAGTGCGGCACTCCCTCAGTACTAACCCTCCTAAAGTGCGGCACCCCCTCAGTACTGACCCTCTGACAATGTGGCACTCCCTCAGTACTGACCCTCTGACAGTGCGGCACTCCCTCAGTACTGACCCTCTGACAGTGGAGCACTCCCTCAGTACTGACCCTCTGACAGTGCGGCACTCCCTCAGTACTGACCCTCTGACAGTGCGGCACTCCCTCAGTACTGACCCTCTGACAGTGCAGCACTCCCTCAGTACTGACCCTCTGACAGTGCGGCACTCCCTCAGTACTGACCCTCTGACAGTGCGGCACTCCCTCAGTACTGACCCTCTGACAGTGCAGCACTCCCTCAGTACTGACCCTCTGACAGTGCAGCACTCCCTCAGTACTAAACCTCTGACAGTGCGGCACTCCCTCAGTACTGACCCTCTGACAGTGCAGCACTCCCTCAGTACGGACCCTCTGACAGTGCAGCGCTCCCTCAGTACTGACCCTCTGACAGTGCATCGCTCTCTCAGTACTGACCCTCTGACAGTGCGGCACTCCCTCAGTACTGACCCTCTGATAGTGCATCGCCCCCTCAGTACTGACCCTCTGACAGTGCAGCACTCCCTCAGTACTGACCCTCTGACAGTGCATCGCTCCCTCAGTATAGACCCTCTGACAGTGCAGCACTCCCTCAGTACTGACCCTCTGACAGGGCGGCGCTCCCTCAGTACTGACCCTCTGACAGTGCGGCGCTCCCTCAGTACTGACTCTCTGACAGTGCGGCACTCCCTCAGTACTGACCCTCTGACAGTGCGTAACTCCGTCTGTACTGACACTCTGTCAGTGCGTCACTCCCTCAGTACTGACCCTCTGACAGTGCTGCACTCCCTCAGTACTGACCCTCTGACAGTGCGTAACTCCGTCAGTACTGACACTCTGTCAGTGCGTCACTCCCTCAGTACTGACCCTCTGACAGTGCAGCACTCCCTCAGTACTGACCCTCTGACAGTGCATCGCTCCCTCAGTACTGACCCTCTGACAGTGCGGCACTCCCTCAGTACTGACTCTCTGACAGTGCAGCACTCCCTCAGTACTGACCCTCTGACAGTGCGGCACTACCTCATTACTGACCCTCTGACAGTGCAGCACTCCCTCAATACTGACCCTCTGACAGTGCGGCACTCCCTCAGTACTGACCCTCTGACTGTGCGGCACTCCCTCAGTACTGAGCCTCTGACAGTGCGGCACTCCCTCAGTACTGACCCTCTGACAGTGCAGCACTCCCTCAGTACTGTCCCTCTGACAGTGCGGCACTCCCTCAGTACTGACCCTCTGACAGTGCGGCACTCCCTCAGTACTGACCCTCTGACAGTGCAGCATTCCCTCAGTACTGTCACTCTGACAGTGCGGAACTCCCTCAGTACTGACCCTCTGACAGTGCGGCACTCCCTCAGTACTGACCCTCTGACAGTGCAGCACTCCGTCAGTACTGACCCTCTGACAGTGCAGCGCTCCCTCAGTAATGACCCTCTGACAGTGCAGCACTCCCTCATGAATGACCGTCTGACAGTGCGGCGCTCCCACAGTACTGACCCTCTGACAGTGCAGGGCTCCCTAAGTACTGACCCTCTGACAGTGCGGTACTCCCTCAGTACAGGCCCTCTTACAGTGCAGTGCTCCTTCAGTACTGACCCTCTGACAGTGCGGCACTCCCTCAGTACTGACCCTCTGACAGTGCGGCACTCCCTCAGTACTGACCCTCTGACAGTGCGGTGCTCCCTCAGTACTGACCTCTGACAGTGCGGCGCTCCCTCAGTACTGACCCTCTGACAGTGCGGCGCTCCCTCAGTACTGACCCTCTGACAGTGCGGCACGCCCTCACTACTGACCCTCTGACAGTGAGGCACTCCCTCAGTACTGACCCTCTGACAGTGCGGTGCTCCCTCAGTACTGACCTCTGACAATGCAGCACTCCCTCAGTACTGACCCTCTGACAGAGCGGCGCTCCCTCAGTACTGACCTCTGACAGAGCGGCGCTCACTCAGTGCTGACCTCTGACAGTGCGGCACTCCCTCAGTACTGACCCTCTGACAGTGCGGCACTCCCTCAGTACTGTCCCTCTGACAGTGCGGCACTCCCTCAGTACTGACCCTCTGACAGTGCGGCACTCCCTCAGTACTGACCCTCTGACAGTGCAGCATTCCCTCAGTACTGTCACTCTGACAGTGCGGGACTCCCTCAGTACTGACTCTCTGACAGTGCGGCACTCCCTCAGTACTGACCCTCTGACAGTGCGGCACTCCCTCAGTACTGACCCTCTGACAGTGCAGCATTCCCTCAGTACTGTCACTCTGACAGTGCTGCACTCCCTCAGTACTGACCCTCTGACAGTGCGGCACTCCCTCAGTACTGACCCTCTGACAGTGCAGCACTCCGTCAGTACTGACCCTCTGACAGTGCAGCGCTCCCTCAGTAATGACCCTCTGACAGTGCAGCACTCCCTCAGTACTGACCCTCTGACAGTGCGGCACTCCCTCAGTACTGACCCTCTGACAGTGCGGGACTCCCTCAGTACTGACCCTCTGACAGTGCGGCACTCCCTCAGTACTGACCCTCTGACAGTGCAGCACTCCCTCAGTACTGACCCTCTGACAGTGCGGCACTCCCTCAGTACTGACCCTCTGACAGTGCAGCACTCCCTCAGTACTGACCCTCTGACAGTGCATCGCTCCCTCAGTACTGACCCTCTGACAGTGCGGCACTCCCTCAGTACTGACTCTCTGACAGTGCAGCACTCCCTCAGTACTGACCCTCTGACAGTGCGGCACTACCTCATTACTGACCCTCTGACAGTGCAGCACTCCCTCAATACTGACCCTCTGACAGTGCGGCACTCCCTCAGTACTGACCCTCTGACTGTGCGGCACTCCCTCAGTACTGAGCCTCTGACAGTGCGGCACTCCCTCAGTACTGACCCTCTGACAGTGCAGCACTCCCTCAGTACTGTCCCTCTGACAGTGCGGCACTCCCTCAGTACTGACCCTCTGACAGTGCGGCACTCCCTCAGTACTGACCCTCTGACAGTGCAGCATTCCCTCAGTACTGTCACTCTGACAGTGCGGAACTCCCTCAGTACTGACCCTCTGACAGTGCGGCACTCCCTCAGTACTGACCCTCTGACAGTGCAGCACTCCGTCAGTACTGACCCTCTGACAGTGCAGCGCTCCCTCAGTAATGACCCTCTGACAGTGCAGCACTCCCTCATGAATGACCGTCTGACAGTGCGGCGCTCCCACAGTACTGACCCTCTGACAGTGCAGGGCTCCCTAAGTACTGACCCTCTGACAGTGCGGTACTCCCTCAGTACAGGCCCTCTTACAGTGCAGTGCTCCTTCAGTACTGACCCTCTGACAGTGCGGCACTCCCTCAGTACTGACCCTCTGACAGTGCGGCACTCCCTCAGTACTGACCCTCTGACAGTGCGGTGCTCCCTCAGTACTGACCTCTGACAGTGCGGCGCTCCCTCAGTACTGACCCTCTGACAGTGCGGCGCTCCCTCAGTACTGACCCTCTGACAGTGCGGCACGCCCTCACTACTGACCCTCTGACAGTGAGGCACTCCCTCAGTACTGACCCTCTGACAGTGGGGCGCTCCCTCAGTACTGACCCTCTGACAGAGCGGCGCTCCCTCAGTACTGACTCTCTGACAGTGCAGCACTCCCTCAGTACTGACCCTCTGACAGTGCGGCGCTCACTCAGTGCTGACCTCTGACAGTGCGGCACTCCCTCAGTACTGACCCTCTGACAGTGCGGCACTCCCTCAGTACTGTCCCTCTGACAGTGCGGCACTCCCTCAGTACTGACCCTCTGACAGTGCGGCACTCCCTCAGTACTGACCCTCTGACAGTGCAGCATTCCCTCAGTACTGTCACTCTGACAGTGCGGGACTCCCTCAGTACTGACCCTCTGACAGTGCGGCACTCCCTCAGTACTGACCCTCTGACAGTGCAGCACTCCGTCAGTACTGACCCTCTGACAGTGCAGCGCTCCCTCAGTAATGACCCTCTGACAGTGCAGCGCTCCCCCAGTACTGACCCTCTGACAGTGCGGCACTCCCTCATTAATGACCGTCTGACAGTGCGGCGCTCCCACAGTACTGACCCTCTGACAGTGCGGTGCTCCCACAGTACTGACCCTCTGACAGTGCGGCACTCCCTCAGTACTGACCCTCTGAAAGTGGAGCACTCCCTCAGTACTGACCCTCTGACAGTGCGGCACTCCCTCAGTACTGACCCTCTGACAGTGCGGCACTCCCTCAGTACTGACCCTCTGACAGTGCAGCACTCCCTCAGTACTGACCCTCTGACAGTGCGGCACTCCCTCAGTACTGACCCTCTGACAGTGCGGCACTCCCTCAGTACTGACCCTCTGACAGTGCAGCACTCCCTCAGTACTGACCCTCTGACAGTGCAGCACTCCCTCAGTACTAAACCTCTGACAGTGCGGCACTCCCTCAGTACTGACCCTCTGACAGTGCAGCACTCCCTCAGTACGGACCCTCTGACAGTGCAGCGCTCCCTCAGTACTGACCCTCTGACAGTGCATCGCTCTCTCAGTACTGACCCTCTGACAGTGCGGCACTCCCTCAGTACTGACCCTCTGACAGTGCATCGCCCCCTCAGTACTGACCCTCTGACAGTGCAGCACTCCCTCAGTACTGACCCTCTGACAGTGCATCGCTCCCTCAGTATAGACCCTCTGACAGTGCAGCACTCCCTCAGTACTGACCCTCTGACAGGGCGGCGCTCCCTCAGTACTGACCCTCTGACAGTGCGGCGCTCCCTCAGTACTGACTCTCTGACAGTGCGGCACTCCCTCAGTACTGACCCTCTGACAGTGCGTAACTCCGTCTGTACTGACACTCTGTCAGTGCGTCACTCCCTCAGTACTGACCCTCTGACAGTGCTGCACTCCCTCAGTACTGACCCTCTGACAGTGCGTAACTCCGTCAGTACTGACACTCTGTCAGTGCGTCACTCCCTCAGTACTGACCCTCTGACAGTGCAGCACTCCCTCAGTACTGACCCTCTGACAGTGCATCGCTCCCTCAGTACTGACCCTCTGACAGTGCGGCACTCCCTCAGTACTGACTCTCTGACAGTGCAGCACTCCCTCAGTACTGACCCTCTGACAGTGCGGCACTACCTCATTACTGACCCTCTGACAGTGCAGCACTCCCTCAATACTGACCCTCTGACAGTGCGGCACTCCCTCAGTACTGACCCTCTGACTGTGCGGCACTCCCTCAGTACTGAGCCTCTGACAGTGCGGCACTCCCTCAGGACTGACCCTCTGACAGTGCGGCACTCCCTCAGTACTGTCCCTCTTACAGTGCGGCACTCCCTCAGTACTGACCCTCTGACAGTGCGGCACTCCCTCAGTACTGACCCTCTGACAGTGCAGCATTCCCTCAGTACTGTCACTCTGACAGTGCGGAACTCCCTCAGTACTGACCCTCTGACAGTGCGGCACTCCCTCAGTACTGACCCTCTGACAGTGCAGCACTCCGTCAGTACTGACCCTCTGACAGTGCAGCGCTCCCTCAGTAATGACCCTCTGACAGTGCAGCACTCCCTCATGAATGACCGTCTGACAGTGCGGCGCTCCCACAGTACTGACCCTCTGACAGTGCAGGGCTCCCTAAGTACTGACCCTCTGACAGTGCGGTACTCCCTCAGTACAGGCCCTCTTACAGTGCAGTGCTCCTTCAGTACTGACCCTCTGACAGTGCGGCACTCCCTCAGTACTGACCCTCTGACAGTGCGGCACTCCCTCAGTACTGACCCTCTGACAGTGCGGTGCTCCCTCAGTACTGACCTCTGACAGTGCGGCGCTCCCTCAGTACTGACCCTCTGACAGTGCGGCGCTCCCTCAGTACTGACCCTCTGACAGTGCGGCACGCCCTCACTACTGACCCTCTGACAGTGAGGCACTCCCTCAGTACTGACCCTCTGACAGTGTGGTGCTCCCACAGTAGTGGCCTCTGACAGAGCGGCGCTCCCTCAGTACTGACCTCTGACAGAGCGGCACTCCCTCAGTACTGACCCTCTGACAGTGCGGCGCTCACTCAGTGCTGACCTCTGACAGTGCGGCACTCCCTCAGTACTGACCCTCTGACAGTGCGGCACTCCCTCAGTACTGTCCCTCTGACAGTGCAGCATTCCCTCAGTACTGTCACTCTGACAGTGCGGGACTCCCTCAGTACTGACCCTCTGACAGTGCGGCACTCCCTCAGTACTGACCCTCTGACAGTGCAGCACTCCGTCAGTACTGACCCTCTGACAGTGCAGCGCTCCCTCAGTAATGACCCTCTGACAGTGCAGCGCTCCCCCAGTACTGACCCTCTGACAGTGCGGCACTCCCTCATTAATGACCGTCTGACAGTGCGGCGCTCCCACAGTACTGACCCTCTGACAGTGCGGTGCTCCCACAGTACTGACCCTCTGACAGTGCGGCACTCCCTCAGTACTGACCCTCTGAAAGTGGAGCACTCCCTCAGTACTGACCCTCTGACAGTGCGGCACTCCCTCAGTACTGACCCTCTGACAGTGCGGCACTCCCTCAGTACTGACCCTCTGACAGTGCAGCACTCCCTCAGTACTGACCCTCTGACAGTGCGGCACTCCCTCAGTACTGACCCTCTGACAGTGCGGCACTCCCTCAGTACTGACCCTCTGACAGTGCAGCACTCCCTCAGTACTGACCCTCTGACAGTGCAGCACTCCCTCAGTACTAAACCTCTGACAGTGCGGCACTCCCTCAGTACTGACCCTCTGACAGTGCAGCACTCCCTCAGTACGGACCCTCTGTCAGTGCAGCGCTCCCTCAGTACTGACCCTCTGACAGTGCATCGCTCTCTCAGTACTGACCCTCTGACAGTGCGGCACTCCCTCAGTACTGACCCTCTGACAGTGCATCGCCCCCTCAGTACTGACCCTCTGACAGTGCAGCACTCCCTCAGTACTGACCCTCTGACAGTGCATCGCTCCCTCAGTATAGACCCTCTGACAGTGCAGCACTCCCTCAGTACTGACCCTCTGACAGGGCGGCGCTCCCTCAGTACTGACCCTCTGACAGTGCGGCGCTCCCTCAGTACTGACTCTCTGACAGTGCGGCACTCCCTCAGTACTGACCCTCTGACAGTGCGTAACTCCGTCTGTACTGACACTCTGTCAGTGCGTCACTCCCTCAGTACTGACCCTCTGACAGTGCTGCACTCCCTCAGTACTGACCCTCTGACAGTGCGTAACTCCGTCAGTACTGACACTCTGTCAGTGCGTCACTCCCTCAGTACTGACCCTCTGACAGTGCAGCACTCCCTCAGTACTGACCCTCTGACAGTGCATCGCTCCCTCAGTACTGACCCTCTGACAGTGCGGCACTCCCTCAGTACTGACTCTCTGACAGTGCAGCACTCCCTCAGTACTGACCCTCTGACAGTGCGGCACTACCTCATTACTGACCCTCTGACAGTGCAGCACTCCCTCAATACTGACCCTCTGACAGTGCGGCACTCCCTCAGTACTGACCCTCTGACTGTGCGGCACTCCCTCAGTACTGAGCCTCTGACAGTGCGGCACTCCCTCAGGACTGACCCTCTGACAGTGCGGCACTCCCTCAGTACTGTCCCTCTTACAGTGCGGCACTCCCTCAGTACTGACCCTCTGACAGTGCGGCACTCCCTCAGTACTGACCCTCTGACAGTGCAGCATTCCCTCAGTACTGTCACTCTGACAGTGCGGGACTCCCTCAGTACTGACCCTCTGACAGTGCGGCACTCCCTCAGTACTGACCCTCTGACAGTGCAGCACTCCGTCAGTACTGACCCTCTGACAGTGCAGCGCTCCCTCAGTAATGACCCTCTGACAGTGCAGCACTCCCTCATTAATGACCGTCTGACAGTGCGGCGCTCCCAAACTACTGACCCTCTGACAGTGCAGGGCTCCCTAAGTACTGACCCTCTGACAGTGCGGTACTCCCTCAGTACTGACCCTCTGACAGTGCGGCACTCCCTCAGTACTGACCCTCTGACAGTGCGGTGCTCCCTCAGTACTGACCTCTGACAGTGCGGTGCTCCCTCAGTACTGACCTCTGACAGTGCGGCGCTCCCTCAGTACTGACCCTCTGACAGTGCGGCGCTCCCTCAGTACTGACCCTCTGACAGTGCGGCACGCCCTCACTACTGACCCTCTGACAGTGAGGCACTCCCTCAGTACTGACCCTCTGACAGTGCGGCACTCCCTCAGTACTGACCCTCTGACAGTGCGGCACTCCCTCAGTACTGACCCTCTGACAGTGCAGCATTCCCTCAGTACTGTCACTCTGACAGTGCGGGACTCCCTCAGTACTGACCCTCTGACAGTGCGGCACTCCGTCAGTACTGACCCTCTGACAGTGCAGCGCTCCCTCAGTAATGACCCTCTGACAGTGCAGCACTCCCTCATTAATGACCGTCTGACAGTGCGGCGCTCCCACAGTACTGACCCTCTGACAGTGCAGGGCTCCCTAAGTACGGACCCTCTGACAGTGCGGTACTCCCTCAGTACAGGCCCTCTTACATTGCAGTGCTCCTTCAGCACTGACCCTCTGACAGTGCGGCACTCCCTCAGTACTGACCCTCTGACAGTGCGGCACTCCCTCAGTACTGACCCTCTGGCAGTACGGCGCTCCCTCAGTACTGACCTCTGACAGTGCGGCGCTCCCTCAGTACTGACCCTCTGACAGTGCGGCGCTCCCTCAGTACTGACCCTCTGACAGTGCGGCACGCCCTCACTACTGACCCTCAGACAGTGCGGCAATCCCTCAGTACAGAACTTTGACAGAGCGGCACTCCCTCAGTACTGACCCTCTGACAGTGTGGTGCTCTCACAGTAGTGACCTCTGACAGAGCGGCGCTCCCTCAGTACTGACCTCTGACAGAGCGGCACTCCCTCAGTACTAACCCTCTGACAGTGCGGCGCTCACTCAGTACTGACCTCTGACAGTGCGGCACTCCCTCAGTACTGACCCTTTGACAGTGCGGCGCACCCTCAGTACCGACCCTCTGACAGTGCGGCACTCCCTCAGTACTGACCCTCTGACAGTGCGGTGCTCCCACAGTACTACCGCTCTGACAGTGCAGGGCTCCGTAAGTACTGACCCTCTGACAATGCGGCACTCCCTCAGTACTGACCCTCTCACTGTGCGGAGCACCTTCAGTAATGACTCTCTGACAGTGCGGCACTCCGTCAGTACTGACCCTCTGACAGTGCGGCCCTCCCTCAGTGCTGACCCTCTGACAGTGCGGAGCTCCCTCAGTACTGACCATCTGACAGTGCGGCACTCACTCAGTACTGACCCTCTGACAGTGCGATGCACCCTCAGTACTGACCCTCTGACAGTGCGGCACTCCCTCAGTACTGACCCTCTGACAGTGCGGCACTCACTCATTACTGACACTCTGACAGTCCAGCATTCCCTCAGTACTGACCCTCTGACAGTGCGGCACTCCCTCAGTACTGACCCTCTGACAGTGCGGCACTACCTCAGTACTGACCCTCTGACAGTGCAGCACTCCCACAGTACTGACCCACTGACAGGGCGGCACTCCCTCATTACTGACACTCTGACAGTCCAGCACTCCCTCAGTACTGACCCTCTGACAGTGTGGCTCCCTCAGTACTGACTCTCTGACAGTGCAGCACTCCCTCAGTACTGACCCTCTGACAGTGCGGCACTACCTCAGTACTGACCCTCTGACAGTGCAGCACTCCCACAGTACTGACCCACTGACAGTGCGGCACTCCCTCAGTACTGACCCTCTGACAGTGCAGCACTCCCTCAGTACTGACCCTCTGACAGTGCAGCACTCCCTCAGTACTGACCCTCTGACAGTGCAGCACTCCCTCAGTACTGACCCTCTGACAGTGCGGCACTACCTCAGTACTGACCCTCTGACAGGGCAGCACTCCCACAGTACTGACCCACTGACAGTGCGGCACTCCCTCAGTACTGACCCTCTGACAGTGCAGCACTCCCTCAGTACTGACCCTCTGACAGTGCGACACTCCCTCAGTACTGACATTCTGACAGTGCGGCCCTCCCTCAGTACTGACCCTCTGACAGTGCGGCACTCACTCAGTACTGACACTCTGACTGTGCGGCACTCCCTCAGTCCTGACCCTCTGACAGTGCGGCACTCCCTCAGTACTGATCCTCTGACAGTGCGACACTCCCTGAGTACTGACCCTCTGACAGTGCGGTGCTCCCTCAGTACTGACCTCTGACAGTGCGGCACTCCATCAGTACTGACCCTCTGACAATGCAGCACTCCCTCAGTACTGACTCTCTGACAGTGCAGCACTCCCTCAGTACTGACCCTCTGACAATGTGGCACTCCCTCAGTACTGACCCTCTGATAGTGCGGCTCTCCCTCAGTACTGAGCCTCTCACAGTCCGGCACTCCACAGTACTGACCCCCTGACAATGTGGCACTCCCGCAGTACTGACCCTCTGACAGTGCGGCACTCCCTCAGTACTGACCCTCTGACAGTGCGGTGCTCCCTCATTACTGACCCTCTGACAGTGCGGCGCTCCCTCAGTACTGACCCTCTGACAGTGCGGCACTCCCTCAGTACTGACCCTCTGACAGTGCAGACTCCCTCAGTACTGACACTCTGACAATGTGGCACTCCCTCAGTACTGACCCTCTGGCAATGTGGCACTCCCTCAGTACTGACCCTCTAACAGTGCGGCAGTTCCTCAGTACTGACTCTCTGACAGTGCAGCACTCCCTTAGTACTGAACCTCTGACAGTGCGGCGCTCCCACAGTACTGACCCTCTGACAGTGCAGCACTCCCTCAGTACTGACCCTCTGACAGTGCAGACTCCCTCAGTACTGACCCTCTGACAATGTGGCACTCCCTCAGTACTGACCCTCTGACAATGTGGCACTCCCTCAGTACTGACCCTCTGACAGTGCGGCACTCCCTCAGTACTGACCCTCTGACAGTGCAGCACTCCCTCAGTACTGACTCTCTGACAATGCGGCGCTCCCTCAGTACTGACCCCCTGACAATGTGGCACTCCCACAGTATTGACCCTCTGACAGTGCGGCACTCCCTCAGTACTGACCCTCTGACAGTGCGGCACTCCTTCAGTACTGAACCTCTAACAGTGCGGCACTGCCTCAGTACTGAACCTCTGACAGTGCGGCACTCCCTCAGTACTGACTCTCTCACTGTGCGGAGCACCTTCAGTAATGACTCTCTGACAGTGCGGCACTCCGTCAGTACTGACCCTCTGACAGTGCGGCCCTCCCTCAGTGCTGACCCTCTGACAGCGCGGAGCTCCCTCAGTACTGACCATCTGACAGTGCGGCACTCACTCAGTACTGACCCTCTGACAGTGCGATGCACCCTCAGTACTGACCCTGTGACTGTGCGGCACTCCCTCAGTACTGACCCTCTGACAGTGCGGTGCTCCCTCAGTACTGACCCTCTGACAGTGCGGCACTACCTCAGTACTGACCCTCTGACAGTGCAGCACTCCCACAGTACTGACCCACTGACAGGGCGGCACTCCCTCATTACTGACACTCTGACAGTCCAGCACTCCCTCAGTACTGACCCTCTGACAGTGCGGCAGTCCCTCAGTACTGACCCTCTGACAGTGCGGCACTCCCTCAGTCCTGACCCTCTGACAGTGCGGCAGTCCCTCAGTACTGACCCTCTGACAGTGCGGCACTCCCTCAGTACTGACCCTCTGGCAGTGCGGCACTCCCTTAGTCCTGACTTCTGACAGGTCGTCGCTCCCTCAGTACAGACCCACTGACAGTCCAGCACTCCCTCAGTACTGACCCTCTGACAGTGCGGCACTCCCTCAGTACTGACCCTCTGACAGTGCGGCACTACCTCAGTACTGACCCTCTGACAGTGCGGCACTCCCACAGTACTGACCCACTGACAGTGCGGCACTCCCTCAGTACTGACCCTCTGACAGTGCAGCACTCCCTCAGTACTGACCCTCTGACAGTGCGGCACTCCCTCAGTACTGACCCTCTGACAGTGCGACACTCCCTCAGTACTGACCCTCTGACAGTGCGGCACTCCCTCAGTACTGACCCTCTGACAGTGCAGCACTCCCTCAGTACTGACCCTCTGACAGTGCGGTACTCACTCAGTACTGATACTCTGACAGTGCGGCACTCCCTCAGTACTGACCCTCTGACAGTGCGGCACTCCCTCAGTACTGATCCTCTGACAGTGCGACACTCCCTCAGTACTGACCCTCTGACAGTGCGGTGCTCCCTCAGTACTGACCTCTGACAGTGCGGCACTCCATCAGTACTGACCCTCTGACAATGTGGCGCTCCCTCAGTACTGACCCTCGGACAGTGCGGCACTCCCTCAGTACTGACCCTCTCACAGTGCGGCAGTCCCTCAGTACTGACCCTGTGACAGTGCGGCCCTCCCTCTGTACTGACCCTCTGACAGTGCGGCACTCCCTCAGTACTGACCCTCTCACAGTGCGGCACTCCACAGTACTGACCCCCTGACAATGTGGCACTCCCTCAGTACAGACCCTCTGACAGTGCGGCACTCCCTCAGTACTGACCCTCTCACAGTACGGCACTCCACAGTACTGACCCCCTGACAGTGCGGCACTCCCGCAGTACTGACCCTCTGACAGTGCGGCACTCCCTCAGTACTGACCCTCTGACAGTGCGGTGCTCCCTCATTACTGACCCTCTGACAGTGCGGCGCTCCCTCAGTACTGAGCCTCTGACAGTGCGGCACTCCCTCAGTACTGACCCTCTGACAGTGCGGCGCTCACTCAGTACTGACCCTCTGACAGTGCGGCACTCCCTCGGTACTGAGCCTCTGACAGTGCGGCGCTCCATCAGTACTGACCCTCTGACAGTGCGGCACTCCCTCAGTACTGACCCTCTGACAGTGCGGTGCTCCCTCATTACTGACCCTCTGACAGTGCGGCGCTCCCTCAGTACTGACCCTCTGACAGTGCGGCACTCCCTCAGTACTGACCCTCTCACAGTGCGGCACTCCACAGTACTGACCCCCTGACAATGTGGCACTCCCGCAGTACTGACCCTCTGACAGTGCGGCACTCCCTCAGTACTGACCCTCTGACAGTGCGGTGCTCCCTCATTACTGACCCTCTGACAGTGCGGCGCTCCCTCAGTACTGAGCCTCTGACAGTGCGGCACTCCCTCAGTACTGACCCTCTGACAGTGCGGCGCTCACTCAGTACTGACCCTCTGACAGTGCGGCACTCCCTCGGTACTGAGCCTCTGACAGTGCGGCGCTCCATCAGTACTGACCCTCTGACAGTGCGGCGCTCCCTCAGTACTGACCCTCTGACAGTGCGGCACTCCCTCAGTACTGACCCTCTGACAGTGTGGCACTCCATCAGTACTGACCCTCTGACAATGTGGCACTCCCTCAGTACTGACCCTCTGACAGTGCGGCACTCCCTCAGTACTGACCCTCTGACAGTGCGGCGCTCCCTCAGAACTGATCCTCTGACAGTACTGCGCTCCCTCAGTACTGACCCTCTGACAGTGCGGCACTCCCACAGTACTGACCCTCTGACAGTGCGGCACTCCCTCAGTACTGACCCTCTGACAGTGCGGCACTCCCTCAGTACTGACTCTCTGACAGTGCGGCACTCCCTCAGTACTGACCTTCTGACAGTGCGGCGCTCTCTCAGTGCTGTCCCTCTGACAATGCGGTGCTCGCTCAGTACTGACCCTCTAACAGTGCTGCGCTCCCTCAATACTGACCCTCTGACAGTGCGGTGCTCGCTGAGTACTGAACCTGGAACAGTGCAGCACTCCATCAGTACTGAACCTCTAACAGTGCGGCACTCCCTCAGTACTGAACCTCTGACAGTGCGGCACTCCCTCAGTACTGACCCTCTCACTGTGCGGAGCTCCTTCAGTACTGACTCTCTGACAGTGCGGCACTCCGTCATTACTGACCCTCTGACAGTGCGGCCCTCCCTCAGTGCTGACCCTCTGACAGCGCGGAGCTCCCTCAGTACTGACCATCTGACAGTGCGGCACTCACTCAGTACTGACCCTCTGACAGTGTGATGCACCCTCAGTACTGAGCCTCTGACAGTGAGGCACTCCCTCAGTACTGACCCTCTGACAGTGCGGCCCTCCCTCAGTGCTGACCCTCTGACAGTGCGCAGCTCCCTCAGTGCTGACCCTCTGACAGTGCGATGCACCCTCAGTACTGACCCTCTGACAGTGCGGCACTCCCTCAGTGCTGACCCTCTGACAGTGCGGAGCTCCCTCAGTAGAGACCATCTGACAGTGCGGCACTCCCTCAGGAATGAACCTCTCACTGTGTGGAGCTCCCTCAGTACTGACTCTCTGACAGTGCGGCACACCCTCAGTACTGACCCTCTGACAATGCGGCACTCCCTCAGTACTGTCTCTCTGACAGTGCGGCGCTCCCTCAGTACTGACCCACTGACAGTCCAGCACTCCCTCAGTACTGACCCTCTGACACTGCGGCACTCCCTCAGTACTGACACTCTGACAGTGCGACACTCCCTCAGTACTGACCTTCTGACAGTGTGGCGCTCCCTCAGTACTGACCCTCTGACAGTGCGGTGCTCCCTAAGCACTGATGCTCTGACAGTGCTGGGCTCCCTAAGTACTGACGCTCTGACAGTGCGGCACTCCCTCAGTACTGACCCTCTGACAGTGCGGCGCTCCCTCAGTACTGACCCTCTTACAGTGCAGCGCTCCTTCAGTACTGACCCTCTGACAGTGAGTACTGACCTCTGACAGTGCGGCACTCCATCTGTACTGACCCTCTGACAATGTGGCACTCCCTCAGAACTGACCCTCTGACAGTGCGGCACTCCCTCAGTAATGACCCTCTGACAATGTGGCACTCCCTCAGAACTGACCCTATGACAGTGCGGCACTCCATCAGTACTGACCCGCTGACAATGTGGCACTCTCTCAGTACTGACCCTCTGACAGTGCGGCACTCCCTCAGTACTGACCCTCTGACAGTGCGGCACTCCATCAGTACTGACCTGCTGACAATGTGGCACTCTCTCAGTACTGACCCTCTGACAGTGCGGTGCTCCCTCAGTACTGACCCTCTGACAGTGCGGTGCTCCCTCATTACTGACCCTCTGACAATGCGGCACTCCCTCAGTACTGACCCTCTGACAGTGCGGCACTCCCTCAGTACTGACCCTCTGACAGTGCGGCACTCCCTCAGTACTGAACCTCTGACAGTGCGGTGCTCCCTCATTACTAACCCTCTGACAGTGCGGCGCTCCCTCAATACTGACCTCTGATAGTGCGGCACTCCATCAGTACTGACCCTCTGACAATGTGGCACTCCCTCAGTACTGACCCTCTGATAGTGCGGCACTCACTCAGTATTGACCCTCTGACAGTGCGGCGCTCCCTCAGTACTGACCCTCTGACAGTGCAGCACTCCCTCAGTACTGACCCTATGACAGTGCTGCGCTCCCTCAGTACTGACCCTCTGACAGTGCGGCACTCCCACAGTACTGACCCTCTGACAGTGCGGCCCTCCCTCAGTGCTGACGCTCTGACAGTGCGGCACTCCCTCAGTACTGACCCTCTGACAGTGCGGCTCACCCTCCGTACTGACCCTCTGACACTGCAGCACTCTTTCAGTACTGACCCTCTGACAGTGCGGCACTCCCTCAGTACTGACCCTCTGACAGTGCGGCATTCCCTCAGTACTGACACTCTGACAGTGCGGCGCTCCCTCAGTACTGACCCTATGACAGTGCGGCGCTCCCACAGTACTGACCCTCTGACAGTGCGGCGCTCCCTCAGTACTGACCCTCTGACAGTGCGGCGCTCCCTCAGTACTGACCCTCTGACAGTGCGGTGCTCCCTAAGCACTAATGCTCTGACAGTGCTGCGCTCCCTAAGTACTGACGCTCTGACAGTGCGGCACTCCCTCAGTACTGACCCTCTGACAGTGCGGCGCTCCCTCAGTACTTACCCTCTTACAGTGCAGCGCTCCTTCAGTACTGACCCTCTGACAGTGAGTACTGACCTCTGACAGTGCGGCACTCCATCAGTACTGACCCTCTGACAGTGCGGCGCTCCCTCAGAACTGACCCCCTGACAGTGCGGCACTCCCTCAGTACTGACCCTCTGACAATGTGGCACACCCTCAGAACTGACCCTCTGACAGTGCGGCACTCCATCAGTACTGACCCGCTGACAATGTGGCACTCTCTCAGTACTGACCCTCTGACAGTGCGGCACTCCCTCAGTACTGACCCTCTGACAGTGCGGCACTCCCTCAGTACTGACCCTCTGACAGTGCGGCACTCCCTCAGTACTGAACCTCTGACAGTGCGGTGCTCCCTCATTACTAACCCTCTGACAGTGCGGCGCTTCCTCAATACTGACCTCTGATAGTGCGGCACTCCATCAGTACTGACCCTCTGACAATGTGGCACTCCCTCAGTACTGACCCTCTGATAGTGCGGCACTCACTCAGTACTGACCCTCTGACAGTGCGGCGCTCCCTCAGTACTGACCCTATGACAGTGCTGCGCTCCCTCAGTACTGACCCTCTGACAGTGCGGCACTCCCACAGTACTGACCCTCTGACAGTGCGGCCCTCCCTCAGTGCTGACCCTCTGACAGTGCGGAGCTCCCTCAGTGCTGACCCTCTGACAGTGCGGCACTCCCTCAGTGCTGACCCTCTGACAGTGCGGCACTCCCTCAGCAGGGAACCTCTGACAGAGCGACGCTCCCTCAGTACTGACCCTCTGGCAGTGCAGCACTCCCTCAGTTCTGACCCTCTGACAGTGCGGCACTCCCTCAGTACTGACCCTCTGAAAGTGCAGTGCTCCCTCAGTACTGGCCCTCCGGCAGTGCGGCGCTCCCTCAGTACTGACCCTCTGACAGTGCGGCACTCCCTCAGTACTGACTCTCTGACAGTGCAGCACTCCCTCAGTACTGACCCTCTGAAAGTGCGGCGCTCCCTCAGTACTGACGCTCTGACAGTGCTGGGCTCCCTAAGTACTGACGCTCTGACAGTGCGGCACTCCCTCAGTACTGACCCTCTGACACTGCGGCACTCCCTCAGTACTGGCCCTCTGACAGTGCGGCGCTCCCTCAGTACTGACCCTCTTACAGTGCAGTGCTCCTTCAGTACTGACCCTCTGACAGTGCGGCACTCCCTCAGTACTAACCCTCTGACAGTGCGCCACTCCCTCAGTACAAACCCTCCGACAGTGCGGCACTCCCTCAGTACTGACCCTCTGACAGTGCGGTGCTCCCTCAGTACTGACCTCTGACAGTGCGGCACTCCATCAGTACTGACCCTCTGACAATGTGTCACTCCCTCAGAACTGACCCTCTGACAGTGCGGCACTCCCTCAGTACTGACCCTCTGACAATGTGGCAGTCCCACAGTGCTGACCCTCTGACAGTGCGGCACACCCTCAGTACTGTCCCTCTGACAGTGCGGTGCTCCCTCATTACTGACCCTCTGACAGTGCGGCGCTCCCTCAGTACTGACCTTCTGACAATGTGGCACTCCCTCAGTACTGACCCTCTGACAGTGCGGCACTCCCTCAGTACTGACCCTCTGACAGTGCGGCGCTCCCTCAGTACTGACCCTCTTACAGTGCAGCGCTCCTTCAGTACTGACCAGCTGACAGTGCGGTACTCCCTCAGTACTGACCTCTGACAGTGCGGCACTCCCTCAGTACTGACCCTCTGACAGTGCGGGGCTCCCTCAGTACTGACCCTCTTACAGTGCAGCGCTCCTTCAGTACTGACCCTCTGACAGTTCAGCACTCCCTCAGTACTGACCCTCTGACAGTGCAGCACTCCCTCAGTACTGACCCTCTGACAGTGCGCACTCCCTCATTACTGACCCTCTGACAGTGCGGCAATCCCTCAGTACTGACCCTCTGACAGTGCGGCTCCCCCTCCGTACTGACCCTCTGACACTGCAGCACTCTTTCAGTACTGACCCTCTGACAGTGCGGCATTCCCTCAGTACTGACACTCTGACAGTGCGGCGCTCCCTCAGTACTGACCCTCTGACAGTGCGGCACTCCCTCAGTACTAACTCCGACAGTGCGGCATTCCCTCAGTACTGACCCTCTGACAGTGCGGCGCTCCCACAGTACTGACCCTCTGACAGTGCGGCGCTCCCTCAGTACTGACCCTCTGACAGTGCGGCGCTCCCTCAGTACTGACCCTCTGACAGTGCGGCGCTCCCTCAGTACTGACGCTCTGACAGTGCTGGGCTCCCTAAGTACTGACGCTCTGACAGTGCGGCACTCCCTCAGTACTGACCCTCTGACAGTGCTGCGCTCCCTCAGTACTGACCCTCTTACAGTGCAGCGCTCCTTCAGTACTGACCCTCTGACAATGTGGCACTCCCTCAGAACTGACCCTCTGACAGTGCGGCACTCCCTCAGTACTGACCCTCTGACAATGTGGCAGTCCCACAGTACTGACGCTCTGACAGTGCGCCACTCCCTCAGTACAAACCCTCCGACAGTGCGGCACTCCCTCAGTACTGACCCTCTGACAGTGCGGCAATCCCTCAGTACTGACCCTCTGACAGTGCGGCACTCCCTCAGTACTGACCCTCTGACAGTGCGCCACTCCCTCAGTACAAACCCTCCGACAGTGCGGCACTCCCTCAGTACTGACCCTCTGACAGTGCGGTGCTCCCTCAGTACTGACCTCTGACAGTTCGGCACTCCATCAGTACTGACCCTCTGACAATGTGTCACTCCCTCAGAACTGACCCTCTGACAGTGCGGCACTCCCTCAGTACTGACCCTCTGACAATGTGGCAGTCCCACAGTGCTGACCCTCTGACAGTGCGGCAGTCCCACAGTGCTGACCCTCTGACAGTGCGGCACACCCTCAGTACTGACCCTCTGACAGTGCGGCGCTCCCTCAGTACTGACCTTCTGACAATGTGGCACTCCCTCAGCACTGACCCTCTGACAGTGCGGCACTCCCTCAGTACTGACCCTCTGACAGTGCGGCACTCCCTCAGTACTGACCCTCTGACAGTGCGGCACTCCCTCAGCACTGACCCTCTGACAGTGCGGCACTCCCTCAATACTGACCCTCTGACAGTGCGGCACTCCCTCAGTACTGACCCTCTGACAGTGCGGCGCTCCCTCAGTACTGACCCTCTTACAGTGCAGCGCTCCTTCAGTACTGACCAGCTGACAGTGCGGGACTCCCTCAGTACTGACCTCTGACAGTGCGGCACTCCCTCAGTACTGACCCTCTGACAGTGCGGGGCTCCCTCAGTACTGACCCTCTTACAGTGCAGCGCTCCTTCAGTACTGACCCTCTGACAGTGCAGCACTCCCTCAGTACTGACCCTCTGACAGTGCAGCACTCCCTCATTACTGACCCTCTGACAGTGCGGCAATCCCTCAGTACTGACCCTCTGACAGTGCGGCTCCCCCTCCGTACTGACCCTCTGACACTGCAGCACTCTTTCAGTACTGACCCTCTGACAGTGCGGCATTCCCTCAGTACTGACACTCTGACAGTGCGGCGCTCCCTCAGTACTGACCCTCTGACAGTGCGGCACTCCCTCAGTACTAACTCCGACAGTGCGGCATTCCCTCAGTACTGACCCTCTGACAGTGCGGCGCTCCCACAGTACTGACCCTCTGACAGTGCGGCGCTCCCTCAGTACTGACCCTCTGACAGTGCGGCGCTCCCTCAGTACTGACCCTCTGACAGTGCGGCGCTACCTCAGTACTGACGCTCTGACAGTGCTGGGCTCCCTAAGTACTGACGCTCTGACAGTGCGGCACTCCCTCAGTACTGACCCTCTGACAGTGCTGCGCTCCCTCAGTACTGACCCTCTTACAGTGCAGCGCTCCTTCAGTACTGACCCTCTGACAATGTGGCACTCCCTCAGAACTGACCCTCTGACAGTGCGGCACTCCCTCAGTACTGACCCTCTGACAATGTGGCAGTCCCTCAGTACTGAACCTCTGACAGTGCGGTGCTCCCTCATTACTAACCCTCTAACAGTGCGGCGCTCCCTCAATACTGACCTCTGATAGTGCGGCACTCCATCAGTACAGACCCTCTGACAATGTGTCACTCCCTCAGTACTGACCCTATGACAGTGCTGCGCTCCCTCAGTACTGACCCTCTGACAGTGCGGCACTCCCACAGTACTGACCCGATGACAGTGCGGCACTCCCTCAGTACTGACCCTCTGACAGGGTGGCGCTCACTCAGTACTGACCCTCTGACAGTGCAGCACTCCCTCAGTTCTGACCCTCTGACAGTGCGGCACTCCCTCAGTACTGACCCTCTGAAAGTGCAGCACTCCTTCAGTACTGTCCGTCTGACAGTGCGGCACTCCCTCAGTAGGGAACCTCTGACAGAGCGACGCTCCCTCAGTACTGACCCTCTGGCAGTGCAGCACTCCCTCAGTTCTGACCCTCTGACAGTGCGGCACTCCCTCAGTACTGACCCTCTGAAAGTGCAGCACTCCTTCAGTACTGTCCGTCAGACAGTGCGGCACTCCTTCAGTAGGGAACCTCTGACAGAGCGACGCTCCCTCAGTACTGACCCTCTGGCAGTGCAACACTCCCTCAGTACTGACCCTCTGACAGTGCGGTGCTCCCTCAGTACTGGCCCTCCGGCAGTGCGGCGCTCCCTCAGTACTGACCCTCTGACAGTGCGGCACTCCCTCAGTACTGACTCACTGACAGTGCAGCACTCCCTCAGTACTGACCCTCTGAAAGTGCGGCGCTCCCTCTGTACTGACGCTCTGATAGTGCTGGGCTCCCTAAGTACTGACGCTCTGACAGTGCGGCACTCCCTCAGTACTGACCCTCTGACACTGCGGCACTCCCTCAGTACTGGCCCTCTGACAGTGCGGCGCTCCCTCAGTACTGACCCTCTTACAGTGCAGCGCTCCTTCAGTACTGACTTTCTGACAGTGCGGCACTCCCTCAGTACTGACCCTCTTACAGTGCAGCGCTCCTTCAGTACTGACCCTCTGACAGTGCGGTACTCCCTCAGTACTGACCTCTGACAGTGCGGCACTCCCTCAGTACTGACCCTCTGACAGTGCGGGGCTCCCTCAGTACTGACCCTCTTACAGTGCAGCGCTCCTTCAGTACTGACCCTCTGACAGTGCGGTGCTCCCTCAGTACTGACCTCTGACAGTGCAGCACTCCATCAGTACTGACCCTCTGACAATGTGGCACTCCCTCAGAACTGACCCTCTGACAGTGCGGCACTCCCTCAGTACTGACTCTCTGACAATGTGGCAGTCCCACAGTGCTGACCCTCTGACAGTGCGGTGCTCCCTCATTACTGACCCTCTGACAGTGCGGCATTCCCTCAGTACTGACCCTCTGACATTGCGGCACTCCCTCAGTACTGACCCTCTGACAATGTGGTACTCCCTCAGACCTGACCCTCTGACAGTGCGGCACTCCCTCAGTACTGACCCTCTGACAGTGCGGTGCTCCCTCAGTACTGACCCTCCGACAATGTGGCAGTGCCTCAGAACTGAACCTCTGACAGTGCGGCGCTCCCTCAGTCCAGACCCTCTGACAGTGCTGCACTCCCTCAGTACTGACCCTCTGACAGTGCGACACTCACTCAGTACTGACCCTCTGACAGTGCGGCGCTCCCTCAGTACTGACCCGATGACAGTGCTGCGCTCCCTCAGTACTGACTCTCTGACAGTGCAACAATCATTCAGTACTGACCTTCTGACAGTGCAACACTCCCTCAGTACTGACCTTCTGACAGTGCGGTGCTCCCTCAGTACTGGCCCTCCGGCAGTGCGGCGCTCCCTCAGTACTGACCCTCTGACAGTGCAGCACTCCCTCAGTACTGACTCTCTGACAGTGCAGCACTCCCTCAGTACTGACCCTCTGAAAGTGCGGCGCTCCCTCAGTACTGACGCTCTGACAGTGCTGGGCTCCCTAAGTACTGACGCTCTGACAGTGCGGCACTCCCTCAGTACTGACCCTCTGACACTGCGGCACTCCCTCAGTACTGGCCCTCTGACAGTGCGGCGCTCCCTCAGTACTGACCCTCTTACAGTGCAGCGCTCCTTCAGTACTGACCCTCAGAAAGTGCGGCACTCCCTCAGAACTGACCCTCTGACAGTGCGGCACTCCCTCAGTACTGACCCTCTGACAATGTGGCAGTCCCACAGTGCTGACCCTCTGACAGTGCGGCACACCCTCAGTACTGACCCTCTGACAGTGCGGTGCTCCCTCATTACTGACCCTCTGACAGTGCGGCGATCCCTCAGTACTGACCCTCTGACAATGTGGCACTCCCTCAGTACTGACCCTCTGACAGTGCGGCACTCCCTCAGTACTGACCCTCTGACAGTGCGGCGCTCCCTCAGTACTGACCCTCTGACAGTGCTGCGCTCCCTCAGTACTGACCCTCTGACAGTGCGGCACTTCCACAGTACTGACCCTCTGTCAGTGCGGCGCTCCCTCAGTACTGACCCTCTGACAGGGTGGCGCTCACTCAGTACTGACCCTCTGACAGTGCAGCACTCCCTCAGTTCTGACCCTCTGACAGTGCGGCACTCCCTCAGTACTGACCCTCTGAAAGAGCAACACACCTTCAGTACTGTCCGTCTGACAGTGCGGCACTCCCTCAGTAGGGACCCTCTGACAGAGCGACGCTCCCTCAGTACTGACCCTCTGACAGTGCAACAATCATTCAGTACTGACCTTCTGACAGTGCAACACTCCCTCAGTACAGACCCTCTGACAGTGCGGTGCTCCCTCAGTACTGGCCCTCCGGCAGTGCGGCGCTCCCTCAGTACTGACCCTCTGACAGTGCGGCACTCCCTCAGTACTGACTCTCTGACAGTGCAGCACTCCCTCAGTACTGACCCTCTGACAGTGCGGCGCTCCCTCAGTACTGACCCTCTGACAGTGCGGTACTCCCTCAGTACTGACCCTCTGACAGTGCAGCACACCCTCAGTACTGACCCTCTGATAGTGCGGCACTCCCTCAGTACTTATCCTCTGACAGTGCAGCAATCCCTCAGTACTGACCCTCGGACAGTGCGGCACTCCCTCAGTACTGACCCTCAGGCAGTGAGGTGCTCCCTCAGTACTGACCCTCTGACAGTGCGGCACTCCCTCAGTACTGACCTTCTGACAGTGTGGCTTCCTCAGTGCTGACCCTCTGACAGTGCAGCACTCCCTCAGTACTGACCCACTGACAGTGCGGCACTCCCTCAGTACTGACCCTCTGACAGCGCAGCACTCCCTCAGTACTGACCCTCTGACAGTGCGGCGCTCCCTCAGTGCTGACCCTCTGACAGTGCGGAGCTCCCTCAGTACTGACAATCTGACAGTGCGGCGCTCACTCAGTACTGACCCTCTGACAGTGCGATGCACCCTCAGTACGGACCCTCTGACTGTGCGGCACTCCCTCAGTACTGACCCTCTGACAGTGCGGCGCTCCCTCAGTGCTGACCCTCTGACAGTGCGGAGCTCCCTCAGTAGTGACCATCTGACAGTGCGGCATTCACTCAGTACTGACCCTCTGACAGTGCGATGCACCCTCAGTACTGACCCTCTGACAGTGCAGCACTCCCTCAGGACTGAACCTCTCTCTGTGAGGAGCTCCCTCAGTACTGACACTCTGACAGTCCAGCACTCCCTCAGTACTGACCCTCTGACAGTGCGGCACTACCTCAGTACTGACCCTCTGACAGTGCAGCACTCCCTCAGTACTGACCCACTGACAGTGCGGCACTCCCTCAGTACTGACCCTCTGACAGCGCAGCACTCCCTCAGTACTGACCCTCTGACAGTGCGGCATTCCCTCAGTACTGACCCTCTGACAGTGCGACACTCCCTTAGTACAGACTCTCTGACAGTGCAGCGCTCCCTCTGTAATGAACCTTTGACAGTGCGGTGCTCCCTCAGTACTGACCCTCTGACAGTGTGGCTTCCTCAGTGCTGACCCTCTGACAGTGCAGCACTCCCTCAGTACTGACCCACTGACAGTGCGGCACTCCCTCAGTACTGACCCTCTGACAGCGCAGCACTCCCTCAGTACTGACCCTCTGACAGTGCGGCATTCCCTCAGTACTGACCCTCTGACAGTGCGACACTCCCTCAGTACAGACCCTCTGAAAGTGCGGCCCTCCCTCAATACTGACCCTCTGACAGTGCGGCACTCACTCAGTACTGACCCTCTGACAGTGCGGCACTCCCTCAGTTCTGACCCTCTGACAGTGCGGCACTCCCTCAGTACTGACCCTCTGACAGTGCGACACTCCCTCAGTACTGACCCTCTGACAGTGCTGTGCTCCCTCAGTACTGATCTCTGACAGTGCGGCACTCCCTCAGAACTGACCCTCTGACCTTGCGGCACTCCCTCAGTACTAACCCTCTCACAGTGCGGCAGTCCCTCAGTACTGACCCTGTGACAGTTCGGCCCTCCCTCTGTACTGACCCTCTGACAGTGCGGCACTCCCTCAGTACTGACCCCCTGACAATGTGGCACTCCCGCATTACTGACCCTCTGACAGTGCGGCACTCCCTCAGTACTGACCCTCTGACAGTGCGGTGCACCCTCATTACTGACCCTCTGACAGTGCGGCGCTCCCTCAGTGCTGACCCTCTGACAGTGCGGCACTCCATCAGTCCTGACCCTCTGACAATGTGGCACTCCCTCAGTACTGACCCTCTGACAGTGCGGCACTCCCTCAGTACTGACCCTCTGACAGTGCGACGCTCCCTCAGTACTGACCCTCTGACAGTGCGGCACTCCCTAAGTACTAACCCTCTGACAGTGCGGCACTCCCTCAGTACTGACCCTCTGACAGTGCAGCACTCCCTCAGTACTGACCCTCTGACAGTGCGGCACTCCCTCAGTACTGACTCTCTGACAGTGCAGCACTCCCTCAGGACTGACCCTCTGACAGTGCGGCGCTCCCTCAGTACTGACCCTCTGACAGTGCGGCACTCCCTCAGTACTGACTCTCTGACAGTGCAGCACTCCCTCAGGACTGACCCTCTGACAGTGCGGCGCACCCTCAGAACTGACCCTCTGACAGTGCGGTGCTCCCACAGTACTTACCCTCTGACAGTGCAGCGCTCCCTCAGTACTGACCCTCTGACAGTGCGGCACTCCCTCAATACTGACCCTCGGACAGTGCGGCAATCCCTCAGTACTGACCCCCAGGCAGTGCGGTGCTCCCTCAGTACTGACCCTCTGACAGTGCGGCACTCGCTCAGTCCTGACCTTCTGACAGTGCGGCGCTCCCTCAGTGCTGACCCTCTGACAATGCGGAGCTCCCTCAGTACTGACCCTCTGACAGTGCTGCGATCCCTCAATACTGACCCTCTGACAGTGCGGCGCTCGCTCAGTACTGACCCTGGAACAGTGCAGCACTCCCTCAGCACTGAACCTCTAACAGTGCGGCACTCCCTCAGTACTGAACCTCTGACAGTGCGGCACTCCCTCAGTACTGACCCTCTCACTGTGCGGAGCTCCTTCAGTACTGACTCTCTGACAGTGCGGCACTCCGTCAGTACTGACCCTCTGACAGTGCGGCCCTCCCTCAGTGCTGACCCTCTGACAGCGCGGCACTCACTCAGTACTGACCCTCTGACAGTGCGATGCACCCTCAGTACTGAGCCTCTGACAGTGAGGCACTCCCTCAGTACTGACCCTCTGACAGTGCGGCACTCCGTCAGTACTGACCCTCTGACAGTGCGGCCCTCCCTCAGTGCTGACCCTCTGACAGTGCGGAGCTCCCTCAGTACTGACCATCTGACAGTGCGGCACTCACTCAGTACTGACCCTCTGACAGTGCGATGCACCCTCAGTACTGACCCTCTGACTGTGCGGCACTACCTCTGTGCTGACCCTCTGACAGTGCGGAGCTCCCTCAGTAGTGACCATCTGACAGTGCGGAGCTCCCTCAGTACTGATCCTCTCACTGTGTGGAGCTCCCTCAGTACTGACTCTCTGACAGTGCGGCACTCCCTCAGTACTGACCCTCTGACAATGCGGCACTCCCTCAGTACTGTCTCTCTGACAGTCCAGCACTCCCTCAGTTCTGACCCTCTGACAGTGCGGCACTCCCTCAGTACTGACCCACTGACAGTGCGGCACTCCCTTAGTCCTGACTTCTGACAGGTCGTCGCTCCCTCAGTACAGACCCTTTGACAGTGCGGCACTCCCTCAGTACTGACCCTCTGACAGTGTGGCTCCCTCAGTAGTGACTCTCTGACAGTGCAGCACTCCCACAGTACTGACACTCTGACAGTGCGGCACTCCCTCAGTACTGACCCTCTGACAGTGCGACACTACCTCAGTACTGACCCTCTGACAGTGCAGCACTCCCTCAGTACTGACCCACTGACAATGCGGCACTCCCTCAGTACTGACCCTCTGACAGTGCAGCACTCCCTCAGTACTGACCCTCTGACAGTGCGGCACTCCCTCAGTACTGACCCTCTGACAGTGCGACACTCCCTCAGTACTGACCCTCTGACAGTGCGGCCCTCCCTCAGTAATGACCCTCTGACAGTGCGGCAATCACTCAGTACTGACCCTCTGACAGTGCGGCACTCCCTCAGTACTGACCCTCTGACAGTGCGGCACTCCCTCAGTACTGACCCTCTGACAGTGCGACACTCCCTCAGTACTGACCCTCTGACAGTGCAGCACTCCCTCAGTACTGACCCTCTGACAGTGCAACACTCCCTCAGTACTGACCCTCTGACAGTGCGGCCCTCCCTCAGTACTGACCCTCTGACAGTGCGGCACTCACTCAGTACTGACCCTCTGACAGTGCGGCACTCCCTCAGCACTGTCCGTCTGACAGTGCAGCACTCCCTCAGTACTGATCCTCTGACAGTCCGCCACTCCCTCAGTAGGGACCCTCTGACAGTGCGGCACTCCCTCAGTACTGACCCTCTGACAGTGCAGCACTCCCTCAGTACTGACCCTCTGACAGTGCGGTGCTCCCTCAGTACTTACTCTCTGACAGTGCAGCAATCCCTCAGTACTGACCCTCGGACAGTGCGGCGCTCCCTCAGTACTGACCCCCTGACAGTGCGGCGCTCCCTCAGTACTGAGCCTTGGACAGTGCGGCACTCCCTCAGTACTAACCCTCCGACAGTTCGGCACTCCGTCAGTACTGACCCTCAGGCAGTGCGGCACTCCATCAGTACTGACCCTCTGACAATGTGGCGCTCCCTCAGTACTGACCCTCTGACAGTGCGGCACTCACTCAGTACTGACCCTCTGACAATGTGGCACTCCCTCAGTACTGACCCTCTGACAGTGCGGCACTCACTCAGTACTGACCCTCTGACAGTGCGGCACTCCCTCAGTACTGACCCTCTAACAGTGCGGCAGTCCCTCAGTACTGACTCTCTGACAGTGCAGCACTCCCTCAGTACTGAACCTCTGACAGTGCGGCACTCCCACAGTACTGCCCCTCTGACAGTGCAGCACTCCCTCAGTACTGACCCTTTGACAGTGCGGAACTCCCTCAGTACTGACCCACTGACAGTGCAGCACTCCCTCAGTACTGACTCTCTGACAGTGCGCACTCCCTCATTACTGACCCTCTGACAGTGCGGCACTCCCTCAGTACTGACCCTCTGACAGCGCGGCGCTCCCTCAGTACTGACCCTCTGACAGTGCGGCATTCCCTCAGTACTGACACTCTGACAGTGCGGCGCTCCCTCAGTACTGACCCTCTGACAGTGCGGCACTCCCTCAGTACTAACCCTCCGACAGTGCGGCATTCCCTCAGTACTGACCCTCTGACAGTGCGGCGCTCCCACAGTACTGACCCTCTGACAGTGCGGCGCTCCCTCAGTACTGACGCTCTGACAGTGCTGGGCTCCCTAAGTACTGACGCTCTGACGGTGCGGCACTCCCTCAGTACTGACCCTCTGACAGTGAGGCGCTACCTCAGTACTGACCCTCTTACAGTGCAGCGCTCCTTCAGTACTGACCCTCTGACAGTGCCGTTCTCCCTCAGTACTGACCTCTGACAGTGCGGCACTCCATCAGTACTGACCCTCTGACAATGTGGCACTCCCTCAGAACTGACCCTCTGACAGTGCGGCACTCCCTCAGTACTGACCCTCTGACAATGTGGCAGTCCCACAGTGCTGACCCTCTGAGAGTGCGGTGCTCCCTCATTACTGACCCTCTGACAGTGTGGCATTCCCTCAGTACTGACCCTCTGACAGTGCGGTACTCCCTCAGTACTGACCCTCTGACAATGTGGCACTCCCTCAGAACTGACCCTCTGACAGTGCGGCACACCCTCAGTACTGACCCTCTGACAGTGCGGTGCTCCCTCATTACTGACCCTCTGACAGTGCGGCGCTCCCTCAGTACTGACCTCTGATAGTGCGGCACTCCCTCAGTACTGACCCTCTGACAGTGCGGCACTCACTCAGTACTGACCCTCTGACAGTGCGGCGCTCCCTCAGTACTGACCCTATGACAGTGCTGCGCTCCCTCAGTACTGACCCTCTGACAGTGCGGCACTCCCTCAGTACTGACCCTCTGACAGGGTGGCGCTCACTCAGTACTGACCCTCTGACAGTGCAGCACTCCCTCAGTTCTGACCCTCTGACAGTGCGGCACTCCCTCAGTACTGACCCTCTGACAGTGCAGCACTCCCTCAGTACTGACCCTCTGACAGTGCGGCACTCCCTCAGTACTGACCCTCTGAAAGTGCAGCACTCCTTCAGTACTGTCCGTCTGACAGTGCGGCACTCCCTCTAGGGACCCTCTGACAGAGCGACGCTCCCTCAGTACTGACCCTCTGACAGTGCAACAATCATTCAGTACTGACCTTCTGACAGTGCAACACTCCCTCAGTACTGACCCTCTGACAGTGCGGTGCTCCCTCGGTACTGGCCCTCCGGCAGTGCGGCGCTCCCTCAGTACTGACCCTCTGACAGTGCGGCACTCCCTCAGTACTGACTCTCTGACAGTGCAGCACTCCCTCAGTACTGACCCTCTGAAAGTGCGGCGCTCCCTCAGTACTGACGCTCTGACAGTATGGCACTCCCTCAGTACTGACCCTCTGACACTGCGGCACTCCCTCAGTACTGGCCCTCTGACAGTGCGGCGCTCCCTCAGTACTGACCCTCTTACAGTGCAGCGCTCCTTCAGTACTGACCCTCTGACAGTGCGGCACTCCCTCAGTACTGACCCTCTGACAATGTGGCACTCCCTCAGAACTGACCCTCTGACAGTGCGGCACTCCCTCAGTACTGACCCTCTGACAATGTGGCAGTCCCACAGTGCTGACCCTCTGAGAGTGCGGTGCTCCCTCATTACAGACCCTCTGACAGTGTGGCATTCCCTCAGTACTGACCCTCTGACAGTGCGGTACTCCCTCAGTACTGACCCTCTGACAATGTGGCACTCCCTCATAACTGACACTCTGACAGTGCGGCACTCCCTCAGTACTGACCCTCTGACAGTGCGGTGCTCCCTCATTACTGACCTTCTGACAGTGCGGCACTCCCTCAGTACTGACCCTCTGACAGTCCGGTGCTCCCTCATTACTGACCCTCTGACAGTGCGGCACTCCCACAGTACTGACCCTCTGACAGTGCGGCACTCTCTCAGTACTGACCCTCTGACAGGGTGGCGCTCACTCAGTACTGACCCTCTGACAGTGCAGCACTCCCTCAATTCTGACACTCTGACAGTGCGGCACTCCCTCAGTACTGACCCTCTGAAAGTGCAGCACTCCTTCAGTACTGTCCGTCTGACAGTGCGGCACTCCCTCAGTAGGGACCCTCTGACAGAGCGGCGCTCCCTCAGTACTGACCCTCTGACAGTGCAACACTCGCTCAGTACTGACCCTCTGACAGTGCGGTGCTCCCTCAGTACTGGCCCTCCGGCAGTGCGGCGCTCCCTCAGTACTGACCCTCTGACAGTGCGGCACTCCCTCAGTACTGACTCTCTGACAGTGCAGCACTCCCTCAGTACTGACCCTCTGAAAGTGCGGCGCTCCCTCAGTACTGACGCTCTGACAGTGCTGGGCTCCCTAAGTACTGACCCTCTGACAGTGCGGCACTCCCTAAGTACTGACGCTCTGACAGTGCGGCACTCCCTCAGTACTGACTCTCTGACACTGCGGCACTCCCTCAGTACTGACCCTCTGACAGTGTGGCACTCCCTCAGCACTGCCCGTCTGACAGTGCGGCACTCCCTCAGTACTGACCCTCTGACAGTCCGCCACTCCCTCAGTAGGGACCCTCTGACAGTGCGGCACTCCCTCAGTACTGACCCTCTGACAGTGCAGCACTCCCTCAGTACTGACCCTCTGACAGTGCGGCACTCCCTCAGTACTTACTCTCTGACAGTGCAGCAATCCCTCAGTACTGACCCTCGGACAGTGCAGCACCCCCTCAATACTGACCCTCTGACAGTGCGGCGCTTCCTCAGTACTGACACTCTGACAGTGCGGCGCTCCCTCAGTACTGACCCTCCGACAGTTCGGCACTCCGTCAGTACTGACCCTCAGGCAGTGCAGCACTCCCTCAGTACTGACCCTCTGACAATGTGGCACTCCCTCAGTACTGACCCTCTGACAGTGCGGCACTCACTCAGTACTGACCCTCTGACAGTACGGCAGTCCCTCAGTACTGATTCTCTGACAGTGCAGCACTCCCTCAGTACTGAACCTCTGACAGTGCGGCGCTCCCACAGTACTGACCCTCTGACAGTGCAGCACTCCCTCAGTACTGACCCTTTGACAGTGCGGAACTCCCTCAGTACTGACACTGTCAGTGCGGCCCTCGCTCAGTACTGACCCTCTGACAGTGCAGCACTCCCTCAGTACTGACCCTCTGACAGTGCAGCACTCCCTCAGTACTGACTCTCTGGCAATGCGGCGCTCCCTCAGTACTGACCCACTGACA
The DNA here is from genome assembly GCF_047496885.1 of Scyliorhinus torazame. Taxonomy (NCBI): domain Eukaryota; kingdom Metazoa; phylum Chordata; class Chondrichthyes; order Carcharhiniformes; family Scyliorhinidae; genus Scyliorhinus; species Scyliorhinus torazame. The sequence goes on from NC_092711.1 coordinate 7,523,867, forward strand.
GTGCGGCACTCCCTCAGTACTGACCCTCTGACAGTGCAGCGCTCCCTCAGTACTGACTCTCTGACAGTGCGCACTCCCTCATTACTGACCCTCTGACAGTGCGGCACTCCCTCAGTACTGACCATATGACTGTGCGGCTCCCCCTCCGTACTGACCCTCTGACACTGCAGCACTCTTTCAGTACTGACCCTCTGACAGTGCGGCATTCCCTCAGTACTGACACTCTGACAGTGCGGCGCTCCCTCAGTACTGACCCTCTGACAGTGCGGCACTCACTCAGTACTAAACCTCCGACAGTGCGGCATTCCCTCAGTACTGACCCTCTGACAGTGCGGCGCTCCCACAGTACTGACCCTCTGACAGTGCGGCATTCCCTCAGTACTGACACTCTGACAGTGCGGCGCTCCCTCAGTACTGACCCTCTGTCAGTGCGGCACTCACTCAGTACTAACCCTCCGACAGTGCGGCATTCCCTCAGTACTGACCCTCTGACAGTGCGGCGCTCCCTCAGTACTGACCCTCTGACAGTGCGGCGCTTCCTCAGTACTGACCCTCTGACAGTGCGGCGCTCCCTAAGTACTGACGCTCTGACAGTGCTGGGCTCCCTAAGTACTGACGCTCTGACAGTGCGGCACTCCCTCAGTACTGACCCTCTGACATTGCGGCGCTACCTCAGTACTGACCCTCTTACAGTGCAGCGCTCCTTCAGTACTGACCCTCTGACAGTGCCGTGCTCCCTCAGTACTGACCTCTGACAGTGCGGCACTCCATCAGTACTGACCCTCTGACAATGTGGCACTCCCTCAGAACTGACCCTCTGACAGTGCGGCACTCCCTCAGTACTGACCCTCTGACAATGTGGCAGTCCCACAGTGCTGACCCTCTGAGAGTGCGGTGCTCCCTCATTACTGACCCTCTGACAGTGTGGCATTCCCTCAGTACTGACCCTCTGACAGTGCGGTACTCCCTCAGTACTGACCCTCTGACAATGTGGCACTCCCTCAGAACTGACCCTCTGACAGTGCGGCACTCCCTCAGTACTGACCCTCTGACAGTGCGGTGCTCCCTCATTACTGACCCTCTGACAGTGCGGCGCTCCCTCAGTACTGACCCACTGACAGTGCGGCACTCCATCAGTACAGACCCTCTGACAATGTGGCACTCCCTCAGTACTGACCATCTGACAGTGCGGCACTCACTCACTACTGGCCCTCTGACAGTGCGGCGCTCCCTCAGTACTGACCCTATGACAGTGCTGCGCTCCCTCAGTACTGACTCTCTGACAGTGCGGCACTCCCACAGTACTGACCCTCTGTCAGTGCGGCACTCCCTCAGTACTGACCCTCTGACAGGGTGGCGCTCACTCAGTACTAACCCTCTGACAGTGCAGCACTCCCTCAGTTCTGACCCTCTGACAGTGCGGCACTCCCTCAGTACTGACCCTCTGAAAGTGCAGCACTCCTTCAATACTGTCCGTCTGACAGTGCGGCACTCCCTCAGTAGGGACCCTCTGACAGAGCGACGCTCCCTCAGTACTGACCCTCTGACAGTGCAACAATCATTCAGTACTGACCTTCTGACAGTGCAACACTCCCTCAGTACTGACCCTCTGACAGTGCGGTGCTCCCTCAGTACTGGCCCTCCGGCAGTGCGGCGCTCCCTCAGTACTGACCCTCTGACAGTGCGGCACTCCCTCAGTACTGACTCTCTGACAGTGCAGCACTCCCTCAGTACTGACCCTCTGAAAGTGCGTCCCTCCCTCAGTACTGACGCTCTGACAGTGCTGGTCTCCCTAAGTACTGACGCTCTGACAGTGCGGCACTCCCTCAGTACTGACCCTCTGACACTGCGGCACTCCCTCAGTACTGGCCCTCTGACAGTGCGGCGCTCCCTCAGTACTGACCCACTTACAGTGCAGCGCTCCTTCAGTACTGACCCTCTGACAGTGCGGCACTCCCTCAGTATTGACCCTCTGACAATGTGGCACTCTCTCAGAACTGACCCTCTGACAGTGCGGCACTCCCTCAGTACTGACCCTCTGACAGTGCCGTGCTCCCTCATGACTGACCCTCTGACAGTGCGGTGCTCCCTCAGTACTGACCTCTGACAGTGCGGCACTCCATCAGTACTGACCCTCTGACAATGTGGCACTCCTTCAGAACTGACCCTCTGACAGTGCGGCACTCCCTCAGTACTGACCCTCTGACAATGTGGCAGTCCCACAGTGCTGACCCTCTGAGAGTGCGGTGCTCCCTCATTACTGACCCTCTGACAGTGTGGCATTCCCTCAGTACTGACCCTCTGACAGTGCGGTACTCCCTCAGTACAGACCATCTGACAATGTGGCACTCCCTCAGTACTGACCATCTGACAGTGCGGCACTCACTCAGTACTGACTCTCTGACAGTGCGGCGCTCCCTCAGTACTGACCCTATGACAGTGCTGCGCTCCCTCAGTACTGACCCTCTGACAGTGCAGCACTCCCACAGTACTGACCCTCTGACAGTGCGGCACTCCCTCAGTACTGACCCTCTGACAGGGTGGCGCTCACTCAGTACTGACCCTCTGACAGTGCAGCACTCCCTCAGTTCTGACCCTCTGACAGTGCGGCACTCCCTCAGTACTGACCCTCTGAAAGTGCAGCACTCCTTCAGTACTGTCCGTCTGACAGTGCGGCACTCCCTCAGTAGGGACCCTCTGACAGAGCGACGCTCCCTCAGTACTGATCCTCTGACAGTGCAACAATCATTCAGTACTGACCTTCTGACAGTGCAACACTCGCTCAGTACTGACCCTCTGACAGTGCGGTGCTCCCTCAGTACTGGCCCTCCGGCAGTGCGGCGCTCCCTCAGTACTGACCCTCTGACAGTGCGGCACTCCCTCAGTAATGACTCTCTGACAGTGCAGCACTCCCTCAGTACTGACCCTCTGAAAGTGCGGCGCTCCCTCAGTACTGACGCTCTGACAGTGCTGGGCTCCCTAAGTACTGACGCTCTGACAGTGCGGCACTCCCTCAGTACTGACCCTCTGACACTGCGGCACTCCCTCAGTACTGGCCCTCTGACAGTGCGGCGCTCCCTCAGTACTGACCCTCTTACAGTGCAGCGCTCCTTCAGTACTGACCCTCTGACAGTGCGGCACTCCCTCAGTACTAACCCTCCGACAGTGCGGCACTCCCTCAGTACTGACCCTCTGACAGTGCGGTGCTCCCTCAGTCCTGACCTCTGACAGTGCGGCACTCCATCAGTACAGACCCTCTGACAATGTGGCACTCCCTCAGTACTGACCATCTGACAGTGCGGCACTCACTCAGTACTGGCCCTCTGACAGTGCGGCGCTCCCTCAGTACTGACCCTATGACAGTGCTGCGCTCCCTCAGTACTGACCCTCTGACAGTGCGGCACGCCCACAGTACTGACATTCTGTCAGTGCGGCACTCCCTCAGTACTGACCCTCTGACAGGGTGGCGCTCACTCAGTACTGACCCTCTGACAGTGCAGCACTCCCTCAGTTCTGACCCTCTGACAGTGCGGCACTCCCTCAGTACTGACTCTCTGAAAGTGCAGCACTCCTTCAGTACTGTCCGTCTGACAGTGCGGCACTCGCTCAGTAGGGACCCTCTGACAGAGCGACGCTCCCTCTGTACTGACCCTCTGACAGTGCAACAATCATTCAGTACTGACCTTCTGACAGTGCAACACTCCCTCAGTACTGACCCTCTGACAGTGCGGTGCTCCCTCAGTACTGGCCCTCCGGCAGTGCGGCGCTCCCTCAGTACTGACCCTCTGACAGTGCGGCACTCCCTCAGCACTGACTCTCTGACAGTGCAGCACTCCCTCAGTACTGACCCTCTGAAAGTGCGTCGCTCCCTCAGTACTGACGCTCTGACAGTGCTGGGCTCCCTAAGTACTGACCCTCTGACAGTGCGGCGCTCCCTCAGTACTGACACTCTTACAGTGCAGCGCTCCTTCAGTACTGACCCTCTGACAGTGCGGCACTCCCTCAGTACTGACCCTCTGACAAAGTGGCACTCCCTCAGAACTGACCCTCTGACAGTGCGGCACTCCCTCAGTACTGACCCTCTGACAGTGCGGTGCTCCCTCATTACTGACCCTCTGACAGTGCGGTGCTCCCTCAGTACTGACCTCTGACAGTGCGGCACTCCATCAGTACTGACCCTCTGACAATGTGGCACTCCCTCAGAACTGACCCTCTGACAGTGCGGCACTCCCTCAGTACTGACCCTCTGACAATGTGGCAGTCCCACAGTGCTGACCCTCTGAGAGTGCGGTGCTCCCTCATTACTTACCCTCTGACAGTGTGGCATTCCCTCAGTACTGACCCTCTGACAGTGCGGTACTCCCTCAGTACTGACCCTCTGACAATGTGGCACTCCCTCAGAACTGACCCTCTGACAGTGCGGCACTCCCTCAGTACTGACCCTCTGACAGTGCGGCACTCCCTCAGTACTGACCCTCTGACAGTCCGGTGCTCCCTCATTACTGACCCTCTGACAGTGCGGCACTCCCACAGTACTGACCCTCTGACAGTGCGGCACTCTCTCAGTACTGACCCTCTGACAGGGTGGCGCTCACTCAGTACTGACCCTCTGACAGTGCAGCACTCCCTCAATTCTGACACTCTGACAGTGCGGCACTCCCTCAGTACTGACCCTCTGAAAGTGCAGCACTCCTTCAGTACTGTCCGTCTGACAGTGCGGCACTCCCTCAGTAGGGACCCTCTGACAGAGCGGCGCTCCCTCAGTACTGACCCTCTGACAGTGCAACACTCATTCAGTACTGACCTTCTGACAGTGCAACACTCGCTCAGTACTGACCCTCTGACAGTGCGGTGCTCCCTCAGTACTGGCCCTCCGGCAGTGCGGCGCTCCCTCAGTACTGACCCTCTGACAGTGCGGCACTCCCTCAGTACTGACTCTCTGACAGTGCAGCACTCCCTCAGTACTGACCCTCTGAAAGTGCGGCGCTCCCTCAGTACTGACGCTCTGACAGTGCTGGGCTCCCTAAGTACTGACGCTCTGACAGTGCGGCACTCCCTCAGTACTGACCCTCTGACACTGCGGCACTCCCTCAGTACTGACCCTCTGACAGTGCGGCACTCCCTCAGTACTGACCCTCTGACAGTGCGGCACTCACTCAGTACTGACCCTCCGGCAGTGCGGCGCTCCCTCAGTACTGACCCTCTGACAGTGCGGCACTCCCTCAGTACTGACTCTCTGACAGTGCAGCACTCCCTCAGTACTGACCCTCTGAAAGTGCGGCGCTCCCTCAGTACTGACGCTCTGACAGTGCTGGGCTCCCTAAGTACTGACGCTCTGACAGTGCGGCACTCCCTCAGTACTGACCCTCTGACACTGCGGCACTCCCTCAGTACTGACCCTCTGACAGTGCGGCGCTCCCTCAGTACTGACCCTCTGACAGTGCAGCACTCCCTCGGTTCTGACCCTCTGACAGTGCGGCACTCCCTCAGTACTGACCCTCTGAAAGTGCAGCACTCCTTCAATACTGTCCGTCTGACAGTGCGGCACTCCCTCAGTAGGGACCCTCTGACAGAGCGACGCTCCCTCAGTACTGACCCTCTGACAGTGCAACAATCATTCAGTACTGACCTTCTGACAGTGCAACACTCCCTCAGTACTGACCCTCTGACAGTGCGGTGCTCCCTCAGTACTGGCCCTCCGGCAGTGCGGCGCTCCCTCAGTACTGACCCTCTGACAGTGCGGCACTCCCTCAGTACTGACTCTCTGACAGTGCAGCACTCCCTCAGTACTGACCCTCTGAAAGTGCGTCCCTCCCTCAGTACTGACGCTCTGACAGTGCTGGTCTCCCTAAGTACTGACGCTCTGACAGTGCGGCACTCCCTCAGTACTGACCCTCTGACACTGCGGCACTCCCTCAGTACTGGCCCTCTGACAGTGCGGCGCTCCCTCAGTACTGACCCTCTTACAGTGCAGCGCTCCTTCAGTACTGACCCTCTGACAGTGCGGCACTCCCTCAGTATTGACCCTCTGACAATGTGGCACTCTCTCAGAACTGACCCTCTGACAGTGCGGCACTCCCTCAGTACTGACCCTCTGACAGTGCCGTGCTCCCTCATGACTGACCCTCTGACAGTGCGGTGCTCCCTCAGTACTGACCTCTGACAGTGCGGCACTCCATCAGTACTGACCCTCTGACAATGTGGCACTCCTTCAGAACTGACCCTCTGACAGTGCGGCACTCCCTCAGTACTGACCCTCTGACAATGTGGCAGTCCCACAGTGCTGACCCTCTGAGAGTGCGGTGCTCCCTCATTACTGACCCTCTGACAGTGTGGCATTCCCTCAGTACTGACCCTCTGACAGTGCGGTACTCCCTCAGTACTGACCCTCTGACAATGTGGCACTCCCTCAGAACTGACCCTCTGACCGTGCGGCACTCCCTCAGTACTGACCCTCTGACAGTGCGGTGCTCCCTCATTACTGACCTTCTGACAGTGCGGCGCTCCCTCAGTACTGACCTCTGATAGTGCGGCACTCCATCAGTACAGACCATCTGACAATGTGGCACTCCCTCAGTACTGATCATCTGACAGTGCGGCACTCACTCAGTACTGACTCTCTGACAGTGCGGCGCTCCCTCAGTACTGACCCTATGACAGTGCTGCGCTCCCTCAGTACTGACCCTCTGACAGTGCAGCACTCCCACAGTACTGACCCTCTGACAGTGCGGCACTCCCTCAGTACTGACCCTCTGACAGGGTGGCGCTCACTCAGTACTGACCCTCTGACAGTGCAGCACTCCCTCAGTTCTGACCCTCTGACAGTGCGGCACTCCCTCAGTACTGACCCTCTGAAAGTGCAGCACTCCTTCAGTACTGTCCGTCTGACAGTGCGGCACTCCCTCAGTAGGGACCCTCTGACAGAGCGACGCTCCCTCAGTACTGATCCTCTGACAGTGCAACAATCATTCAGTACTGACCTTCTGACAGTGCAACACTCGCTCAGTACTGACCCTCTGACAGTGCGGTGCTCCCTCAGTACTGGCCCTCCGGCAGTGCGGCGCTCCCTCAGTACTGACCCTCTGACAGTGCGGCACTCCCTCAGTAATGACTCTCTGACAGTGCAGCACTCCCTCAGTACTGACCCTCTGAAAGTGCGGCGCTCCCTCAGTACTGACGCTCTGACAGTGCTGGGCTCCCTAAGTACTGACGCTCTGACAGTGCGGCACTCCCTCAGTACTGACCCTCTGACACTGCGGCACTCCCTCAGTACTGGCCCTCTGACAGTGCGGCGCTCCCTCAGTACTGACCCTCTTACAGTGCAGCGCTCCTTCAGTACTGACCCTCTGACAGTGCGGCACTCCCTCAGTACTAACCCTCCGACAGTGTTGCACTCCCTCAGTACTGACCCTCTGACAGTGCGGTGCTCCCTCAGTCCTGACCTCTGACAGTGCGGCACTCCATCAGTACAGACCCTCTGACAATGTGGCACTCCCTCAGTACTGACCATCTGACAGTGCGGCACTCACTCAGTACTGGCCCTCTGACAGTGCGGCGCTCCCTCAGTACTGACCCTATGACAGTGCTGCGCTCCCTCAGTACTGACCCTCTGACAGTGCGGCACTCCCACAGTACTGACCCTCTGTCAGTGCGGCACTCCCTCAGTACTGACCCTCTGACAGGGTGGCGCTCACTCAGTACTGACCCTCTGACAGTGCAGCACTCCCTCAGTTCTGACCCTCTGACAGTGCGGCACTCCCTCAGTACTGACTCTCTGAAAGTGCAGCACTCCTTCAGTACTGTCCGTCTGACAGTGCGGCACTCCCTCAGTAGGGACCCTCTGACAGAGCGACGCTCCGTCTGTACTGACCCTCTGACAGTGCAACAATCATTCAGTACTGACCTTCTGACAGTGCAACACTCCCTCAGTACTGACCCTCTGACAGTGCGGTGCTCCCTCAGTACTGGCCCTCCGGCAGTGCGGCGCTCCCTCAGTACTGACCCTCTGACAGTGCGGCACTCCCTCAGCACTGACTCTCTGACAGTGCAGCACTCCCTCAGTACTGACCCTCTGAAAGTGCGTCGCTCCCTCAGTACTGACGCTCTGACAGTGCTGGGCTCCCTAAGTACTGACCCTCTGACAGTGCGGCGCTCCCTCAGTACTGACACTCTTACAGTGCAGCGCTCCTTCAGTACTGACCCTCTGACAGTGCGGCACTCCCTCAGTACTGACCCTCTGACAAAGTGGCACTCCCTCAGAACTGACCCTCTGACAGTGCGGCACTCCCTCAGTACTGACCCTCTGACAGTGCGGTGCTCCCTCATTACTGACCCTCTGACAGTGCGGTGCTCCCTCAGTACTGACCTCTGACAGTGCGGCACTCCATCAGTACTGACCCTCTGACAATGTGGCACTCCCTCAGAACTGACCCTCTGACAGTGCGGCACTCCCTCAGTACTGACCCTCTGACAATGTGGCAGTCCCACAGTGCTGACCCTCTGAGAGTGCGGTGCTCCCTCATTACTGACCCTCTGACAGTGTGGCATTCCCTCAGTACTGACCCTCTGACAGTGCGGTACTCCCTCAGTACTGACCCTCTGACAATGTGGCACTCCCTCAGAACTGACCCTCTGAGAGTGCGGTGCTCCCTCATTACTGACCCTCTGACAGTGTGGCATTCCCTCAGTACTGACCCTCTGACAGTGCGGTACTCCCTCAGTACTGACCCTCTGACAATGTGGCACTCCCTCAGAACTGACCCTCTGACAGTGCGGCACTCCCTCAGTACTGACCCTCTGACAGTGCGGCACTCCCTCAGTACTGACCCTCTGACAGTCCGGTGCTCCCTCATTACTGACCCTCTGACAGTGCGGCACTCCCACAGTACTGACCCTCTGACAGTGCGGCACTCTCTCAGTACTGACCCTCTGACAGTGCAGCACTCCCTCAGTACTGACCCTCTGAAAGTGCGTCGCTCCCTCAGTACTGACGCTCTGACAGTGCTGGGCTCCCTAAGTACTGACCCTCTGACAGTGCGGCGCTCCCTCAGTACTGACACTCTTACAGTGCAGCGCTCCTTCAGTACTGACCCTCTGACAGTGCGGCACTCCCTCAGTACTGACCCTCTGACAAAGTGGCACTCCCTCAGAACTGACCCTCTGACAGTGCGGCACTCCCTCAGTACTGACCCTCTGACAGTGCGGTGCTCCCTCATTACTGACCCTCTGACAGTGCGGTGCTCCCTCAGTACTGACCTCTGACAGTGCGGCACTCCATCAGTACTGACCCTCTGACAATGTGGCACTCCCTCAGAACTGACCCTCTGACAGTGCGGCACTCCCTCAGTACTGACCCTCTGACAATGTGGCAGTCCCACAGTGCTGACCCTCTGAGAGTGCGGTGCTCCCTCATTACTGACCCTCTGACAGTGTGGCATTCCCTCAGTACTGACCCTCTGACAGTGCGGTACTCCCTCAGTACTGACCCTCTGACAATGTGGCACTCCCTCAGAACTGACCCTCTGACAGTGCGGCACTCCCTCAGTACTGACCCTCTGACAGTGCGGCACTCCCTCAGTACTGACCCTCTGACAGTCCGGTGCTCCCTCATTACTGACCCTCTGACAGTGCGCACTCCCACAGTACTGACCCTCTGACAGTGCGGCACTCTCTCAGTACTGACCCTCTGACAGGGTGGCGCTCACTCAGTACTGACCCTCTGACAGTGCAGCACTCCCTCAATTCTGACACTCTGACAGTGCGGCACTCCCTCAGTACTGACCCTCTGAAAGTGCAGCACTCCTTCAGTACTGTCCGTCTGACAGTGCGGCACTCCCTCAGTAGGGACCCTCTGACAGAGCGGCGCTCCCTCAGTACTGACCCTCTGACAGTGCAACACTCATTCAGTACTGACCTTCTGACAGTGCAACACTCGCTCAGTACTGACCCTCTGACAGTGCGGTGCTCCCTCAGTACTGGCCCTCCGGCAGTGCGGCGCTCCCTCAGTACTGCCCCTCTGACAGTGCGGCACTCCCTCAGTACTGACTCTCTGACAGTGCAGCACTCCCTCAGTACTGACCCTCTGAAAGTGCGGCGCTCCCTCAGTACTGACGCTCTGACAGTGCTGGGCTCCCTAAGTACTGACGCTCTGACAGTGCGGCACTCCCTCAGTACTGACCCTCTGACACTGCGGCACTCCCTCAGTACTGACCCTCTGACAGTGCGGCACTCCCTCAGTACTGACCCTCTGACAGTGCGGCACTCACTCAGTACTGACCCTCCGGCAGTGCGGCGCTCCCTCAGTACTGACCCTCTGACAGTGCGGCACTCCCTCAGTACTGACTCTCTGACAGTGCAGCACTCCCTCAGTACTGACCCTCTGAAAGTGCGGCGCTCCCTCAGTACTGACGCTCTGACAGTGCTGGGCTCCCTAAGTACTGACGCTCTGACAGTGCGGCACTCCCTCAGTACTGACCCTCTGACACTGCGGCACTCCCTCAGTACTGACCCTCTGACAGTGCGGCGCTCCCTCAGTACTGACCCTCTGACAGTGCGGCACTCCCTCAGTACTGACTCTCTGACAGTGCAGCACTCCCTCAGTACTGACCCTCTGAAAGTGCGGCGCTCCCTCAGTACTGACGCTCTGACAGTGCTGGGCTCCCTAAGCACTGACGCTCTGACAGTGCGGCACTCCCTCAGTACTGACCCTCTGACACTGCGGCACTCCCTCAGTACTGACCCTCTGACAGTGCGGCACTCACTCAGTACTGACCCTCTGACAGTGCGGCATTCCCTCAGTACTGACCCTCTGACAGTCCGCCACTCCCTCAGTAGGGACCCTCTGACAGTGCGGCACTCCCTCAGTACTGACCCTCTGACAGTGCAGCACTCCTCAGTACTGACCCTCTGACAGTGCGGCACTCCCTCAGTACTGACCCTCTGACAGTGCGGTGCTCCCTCAGTACTTACTCTCTGACAGTGCAGCAATCCCTCAGTACTGACCCTCGGACAGTGCGGCACTCCCTCAGTACTTACTCTCTGACAGTGCAGCAATCCCTCAGTACTGACCCTCTGACAGTGCGGCGCTCCCTCAGTACTGACCCCCTGACAGTGCGGCGCTCTCTCAGTACTGAGCCTTGGACAGTGCGGCACTCCCTCAGTACTAACCCTCCGACAGTTCGGCACTCCGTCAGTACTGACCCTCAGGCAGTGCGGCACTCCATCAGTACTGACCCTCTGACAATGTGGCACTCCCTCAGTACTGACCCTCTGACAGAGCGGCACTCACTCAGTACTGACCCTCTGACAGTGCGGCACTCACTCAGTACTGACCCTCTGACAGTACGGCAGTCCCTCAGTACTGATTCTCTGACAGTGCAGCACTCCCTCAGTACTGAACCTCTGACAGTGCGGCGCTCCCACAGTACTGACCCTCTGACAGTGCAGCACTCCCTCAGTACTGACTCTTTGACAGTGCGGAACTCCCTCAGTACTGACACTGTCAGTGCGGCCCTCGCCCAGTACTGACCCTCTGACAGTGCAGCACTCCCTCAGTACTGACCCTCTGACAGTGCAGCACTCCCTCAGTACTGACTCTCTGGCAATGCGGCGCTCCCTCAGTACTGACCCACTGACAGTGCGGCACTCCCTCAGTACTGACACTCTGACAGTGCAGCGCTCCCTCAGTACTGACTCTCTGACAGTGCGCACTCCCTCATTACTGACCCTCTGACAGTGCGGCACTCCCTCAGTACTGACCATATGACAGTGCGGCTCCCCCTCCGTACTGACCCTCTGACACTGCAGCACTCTTTCAGTACTGACCCTCTGACAGTGCGGCATTCCCTCAGTACTGACACTCTGACAGTGCGGCGCTCCCTCAGTACTGACCCTCTGACAGTGCGGCACTCACTCAGTACTAAACCTCCGACAGTGCGGCATTCCCTCAGTACTGACCCTCTGACAGTGCGGCGCTCCCACAGTACTGACCCTCTGACAGTGCGGCATTCCCTCAGTACTGACACTCTGACAGTGCGGCGCTCCCTCAGTACTGACCCTCTGTCAGTGCGGCACTCACTCAGTACTAACCCTCCGACAGTGCGGCATTCCCTCAGTACTGACCCTCTGACAGTGCGGCGCTCCCTCAGTACTGACCCTCTGACAGTGCGGCGCTTCCTCAGTACTGACCCTCTGACAGTGCGGCGCTCCCTAAGTACTGACGCTCTGACAGTGCGGCACTCCCTCAGTACTGACCCTCTGACATTGCGGCGCTACCTCAGTACTGACCCTCTTACAGTGCAGCGCTCCTTCAGTACTGACCCTCTGACAGTGCCGTGCTCCCTCAGTACTGACCTCTGACAGTGCGGCACTCCATCAGTACTGACCTTCTGACAATGTGGCACTCCCTCAGAACTGACCCTCTGACAGTGCGGCACTCCCTCAGTACTGACCCTCTGACAATGTGGCAGTCCCACAGTGCTGACCCTCTGAGAGTGCGGTGCTCCCTCATTACTGACCCTCTGACAGTGTGGCATTCCCTCAGTACTGACCCTCTGACAGTGCGGTACTCCCTCAGTACTGACCCTCTGACAATGTGGCACTCCCTCAGAACTGACCCTCTGACAGTGCGGCACTCCCTCAGTATTGACCCTCTGACAGTGCGGTGCTCCCTCATTACTGACCCTCTGACAGTGCGGCGCTCCCTCAGTACTGACCTCTGATAGTGCGGCACTCCATCAGTACAGACCCTCTGACAATGTGGCACTCCCTCAGTACTGACCATCTGACAGTGCGGCACTCACTCACTACTGGCCCTCTGACAGTGCGGCGCTCCCTCAGTACTGACCCTATGACAGTGCTGCGCTCCCTCAGTACTGACTCTCTGACAGTGCGGCACTCCCACAGTACTGACCCTCTGTCAGTGCGGCACTCCCTCAGTACTGACCCTCTGACAGGGTGGCGCTCACTCAGTACTAACCCTCTGACAGTGCAGCACTCCCTCAGTTCTGACCCTCTGACAGTGCGGCACTCCCTCAGTACTGACCCTCTGAAAGTGCAGCACTCCTTCAATACTGTCCGTCTGACAGTGCGGCACTCCCTCAGTAGGGACCCTCTGACAGAGCGACGCTCCCTCAGTACTGACCCTCTGACAGTGCAACAATCATTCAGTACTGACCTTCTGACAGTGCAACACTCGCTCAGTACTGACCCTCTGACAGTGCGGTGCTCCCTCAGTACTGGCCCTCCGGCAGTGCGGCGCTCCCTCAGTACTGACCCTCTGACAGTGCGGCACTCCCTCAGTACTGACTCTCTGGCAGTGCAGCACTCCCTCAGTACTGACCCTCTGAAAGTGCGTCCCTCCCTCAGTACTGACGCTCTGACAGTGCTGGTCTCCCTAAGTACTGACGCTCTGACAGTGCGGCACTCCCTCAGTACTGACCCTCTGACACTGCGGCACTCCCTCAGTACTGGCCCTCTGACAGTGCGGCGCTCCCTCAGTACTGACCCTCTTACAGTGCAGCGCTCCTTCAGTACTGACCCTCTGACAGTGCGGCACTCCCTCAGTATTGACCCTCTGACAATGTGGCACTCTCTCAGAACTGACCCTCTGACAGTGCGGCACTCCCTCAGTACTGACCCTCTGACAGTGCCGTGCTCCCTCATGACTGACCCTCTGACAGTGCGGTGCTCCCTCAGTACTGACCTCTGACAGTGCGGCACTCCATCAGTACTGACCCTCTGACAATGTGGCACTCCTTCAGAACTGACCCTCTGACAGTGCGGCACTCCCTCAGTACTGACCCTCTGACAATGTGGCAGTCCCACAGTGCTGACCCTCTGAGAGTGCGGTGCTACCTCATTACTGACCCTCTGACAGTGTGGCATTCCCTCAGTACTGACCCTCTGACAGTGCGGTACTCCCTCAGTACTGACCCTCTGACAATGTGGCACTCCCTCAGAACTGACCCTCTGACCGTGCGGCACTCCCTCAGTACTGACCCTCTGACAGTGCGGTGCTCCCTCATTACTGACCTTCTGACAGTGCGGCACTCCATCAGTACAGACCATCTGACAATGTGGCACTCCCTCAGTACTGACCATCTGACAGTGCGGCACTCACTCAGTACTGACTCTCTGACAGTGCGGCGCTCCCTCAGTACTGACCCTATGACAGTGCTGCGCTCCCTCAGTACTGACCCTCTGACAGTGCAGCACTCCCACAGTACTGACCCTCTGACAGTGCGGCACTCCCTCAGTACTGACCCTCTGACAGGGTGGCGCTCACTCAGTACTGACCCTCTGACAGTGCAGCACTCCCTCAGTTCTGACCCTCTGATAGTGCGGCACTCCCTCAGTACTGACCCTCTGAAAGTGCAGCACTCCTTCAGTACTGTCCGTCTGACAGTGCGGCACTCCCTCAGTAGGGACCCTCTGACAGAGCGACGCTCCCTCAGTACTGATCCTCTGACAGTGCAACAATCATTCAGTACTGACCTTCTGACAGTGCAACACTCGCTCAGTACTGACCCTCTGACAGTGCGGTGCTCCCTCAGTACTGGCCCTCCGGCAGTGCGGCGCTCCCTCAGTACTGACCCTCTGACAGTGCGGCACTCCCTCAGTAATGACTCTCTGACAGTGCAGCACTCCCTCAGTACTGACCCTCTGAAAGTGCGGCGCTCCCTCAGTACTGACGCTCTGACAGTGCTGGGCTCCCTAAGTACTGACGCTCTGACAGTGCGGCACTCCCTCAGTACTGACCCTCTGACACTGCGGCACTCCCTCAGTACTGGCCCTCTGACAGTGCGGCGCTCCCTCAGTACTGACCCTCTTACAGTGCAGCGCTCCTTCAGTACTGACCCTCTGACAGTGCGGCACTCCCTCAGTACTAACCCTCCGACAGTGCGGCACTCCCTCAGTACTGACCCTCTGACAGTGCGGTGCTCCCTCAGTCCTGACCTCTGACAGTGCGGCACTCCATCAGTACAGACCCTCTGACAATGTGGCACTCCCTCAGTACTGACCATCTGACAGTGCGGCACTCACTCAGTACTGGCCCTCTGACAGTGCGGCGCTCCCTCAGTACTGACCCTATGACAGTGCTGCGCTCCCTCAGTACTGACCCTCTGACAGTGCGGCACTCCCACAGTACTGACCCTCTGTCAGTGCGGCACTCCCTCAGTACTGACCCTCTGACAGGGTGGCGCTCACTCAGTACTGACCCTCTGACAGTGCAGCACTCCCTCAGTTCTGACCCTCTGACAGTGCGGCACTCCCTCAGTACTGACTCTCTGAAAGTGCAGCACTCCTTCAGTACTGTCCGTCTGACAGTGCGGCACTCCCTCAGTAGGGACCCTCTGACAGAGCGACGCTCCCTCTGTACTGACCCTCTGACAGTGCAACAATCATTCAGTACTGACCTTCTGACAGTGCAACACTCCCTCAGTACTGACCCTCTGACAGTGCGGTGCTCCCTCAGTACTGGCCCTCCGGCAGTGCGGCGCTCCCTCAGTACTGACCCTCTGACAGTGCGGCACTCCCTCAGCACTGACTCTCTGACAGTGCAGCACTCCCTCAGTACTGACCCTCTGAAAGTTCGTCGCTCCCTCAGTACTGACGCTCTGACAGTGCTGGGCTTCCTAAGTACTGACCCTCTGACAGTGCGGCGCTCCCTCAGTACTGACACTCTTACAGTGCAGCGCTCCTTCAGTACTGACCCTCTGACAGTGCGGCACTCCCTCAATACTGACCCTCTGACAAAGTGGCACTCCCTCAGAACTGACCCTCTGACAGTGCGGCACTCCCTCAGTACTGACCCTCTGACAGTGCGGTGCTCCCTCATTACTGACCCTCTGACAGTGCGGTGCTCCCTCAGTACTGACCTCTGACAGTGCGGCACTCCATCAGTACTGACCCTCTGACAATGTGGCACTCCCTCAGAACTGACCCTCTGACAGTGCGGCACTCCCTCAGTACTGACCCTCTGACAATGTGGCAGTCCCACAGTGCTGACCCTCTGAGAGTGCGGTGCTCCCTCATTACTGACCCTCTGACAGTGTGGCATTCCCTCAGTACTGACCCTCTGACAGTGCGGTACTCCCTCAGTACTGACCCTCTGACAATGTGGCACTCCCTCAGAACTGACCCTCTGACAGTGCGGCACTCCCTCAGTACTGACCCTCTGACAGTGCGGTGCTCCCTCATTACTGACCTTCTGACAGTGCGGCGCTCCCTCAGTACTGACCTCTGATAGTGCGGCACTCCATCAGTACAGACCCTCTGACAATGTGGCACTCGCTCAGTACTGACCATCTGACAGTGCGGCACTCACTCAGTACTGACCCTCTGACAATGTGGCAGTCCCACAGTGCTGACCCTCTGAGAGTGCGGTGCTCCCTCATTACTGACCCTCTGACAGTGTGGCATTCCCTCAGTACTGACCCTCTGACAGTGCGGTACTCCCTCAGTACTGACCCTCTGACAGTGCGGTGCTCCCTCATTACTGACCTTCTGACAGTGCGGCGCTCCCTCAGTACTGACCTCTGATAGTGCGGCACTCCATCAGTACAGACCCTCTGACAATGTTGCATTCCCTCAGTACTGACCATCTGACAGTGCGGCACTCACTTAGTGCTGACCCTCTGACAGTGCGGCGCTCCTTCAGTACTGACCCTATGACAGTGCTGCGCTCCCTCAGTACTGACCCTCTGACAGTGCGGCACTCCCACAGTACTGACCCTCTGACAGTGCGGCACTCCCTCAGTACTGACCCTCTGACAGGGTGGCGCTCACTCAGTACTGACCCTCTGACAGTGCAGCACTCCCTCAGTTCTGACCCTCTGACAGTGCGGCACTCCTTAAGTACTGACCCTCTGAAAGTGCAGCACTCCTTCAGTACTGTCCGTCTGACAGTGCGGCACTCCCTCAGTAGGGACCCTCTGACAGAGCGACGCTCCCTCAGTACTGACCCTCTGACAGTGCAACAATCATTCAGTACTGACCTTCTGACAGTGCAACACTCGCTCAGTACTGACACTCTGACAGTGCGGTGCACCCTCAGTACTGGCCCTCCGGCAGTGCGGCGCTCCCTCAGTACTGACCCTCTGACAGTGCGGCACTCCCTCAGTACTGACTCTCTGACAGTGCAGCACTCCCTCAGTACTGACCCTCTGAAAGTGCGGCGCTCCCTCAGTACTGACGCTCTGACAGTGCTGGGCTCCCTAAGTACTGACGCTCTGACAGTGCGGCACTCCCTCAGTACTGACCCTCTGACACTTCGGCACTCCCTCAGTACTGGCCCTCTGACAGTGCGGCGCTCCCTCAGTACTGACCCTCTTACAGTGCAGCGCTCCTTCAGTACTGACCCTCTGACAGTGCGGCACTCCCTCAGTACTAACCCTCCGACAGTGCGGCACTCCCTTAGTACTGACCCTCTGACAGTGCGGTGCTCCCTCAGTCCTGACCTCTGACAGTGCGGCACTCCATCAGTACTGACCCTCTGACAATGTGGCACTCCCTCAGTACTGACCATCTGACAGTGCGGCACTCACTCAGTACTGACCCTCTGACAGTGCGGCGCTCCCTCAGTACTGACCCTATGCCAGTGCTGCGCTCCCTCAGTACTGACCCCCTGACAGTGCGGCACTCCCACAGTACTGACCCTCTGACAGTGCGGCACTCCCTCAGTACTGACCCTCTGACAGGGTGGCGCTCACTCAGTACTGACCCTCTGACAGTGCAGCAGTCCCTCAGTTCTGACCCTCTGACAGTGCGGCACTCCCTCAGTACTGACCATCTGAAAGTGCAGCACTCCTTCAGTACTGTCCGTCTGACAGTGCGGCACTCCCTCAGTAGGGACCCTCTGACAGAGCGACGCTCCCTCAGTACTGACCCTCTGACAGTGCAACAATCATTCAGTACTGACCTTCTGACAGTGCAACACTCGCTCAGTACTGACCCTCTGACAGTGCGGTGCTCCCTCAGTACTGGCCCTCCGGCAGTGCGGCGCTCCCTCAGTACTGACCCTCTGACAGTGCGGCACTCCCTCAGTACTGACTCTCTGACAGTGCAGCACTCCCTCAGTACTGACCCTCTGAAAGTGCGGCGCTCCCTCAGTACTGACGCTCTGACAGTGCTGGGCTCCCTAAGTACTGACGCTCTGACAGTGCGGCACTCCCTCAGTACTGACCCTCTGACACTGCGGCACTCCCTCAGTACTGGCCCTCTGACAGTGCGGCGCTCCCTCAGTACTGACCCTCTTACAGTGCAGCGCTCCTTCAGTACTGACCCTCTGACAGTGCGGCACTCCCTCAGTACTGACCCTCTGACAATGCGGCACTCCCTCAGTACTAACCCTCCGACAGTGCGGCACTCCCTCAGCACTGACCCTCTGACAGTGCGGTGCTCCCTCAGCCCTGACCTCTGACAGTGCGGCACTCCATCAGTACTGACCCTCTGACAATGTGGCACTCCCTCAGTACTGGCCCTCCGGCAGTGCGGCGCTCCCTCAGTACTGACCCTCTGACAGTGCGGCACTCCCTCAGCACTGACTCTCTGACAGTGCAGCACTCCCTCAGTACTGACCCTCTGAAAGTGCGTCGCTCCCTCAGTACTGACGCTCTGACAGTGCTGGGCTCCCTAAGTACTGACGCTCTGACAGTACGGCACTCCCTCAGTACTGACCCTCTGACACTGCGGCACTCCCTCAGTACTGGCCCTCTGACAGTGCGGCGCTCCCTCAGTACTGACCCTCTTACAGTGCAGCGCTCCTTCAGTACTGACCCTCTGACAGTGCGGCACTCCCTCAGTACTGACCCTCTGACAGTGCGGCACTCCCTCAGTACTAACCCTCCGACAGTGCGGCACTCCCTCAGTACTGACCCTCTGACTGTGCGGTGCTCCCTCAGTCCTGACCTCTGACAGTGCGGCACTCCATCAGTACTGACCCTCTGACAATGTGGCACTCCCTCAGAACTGACCCTCTGACAGTGCGGCACTCCCTCAGTACTGACCCTCTGACAATGTGGCAGTCCCACAGTGCTGACCCTCTGACAGTGCGGCACACCCTCAGTACTGACCCTCTGACAGTGCGGTGCTCCCTCATTACTGACCCTCTGACAGTGCGGCGCTCCCTCAGTACTGACCCTCTGACAATGAGGCACTCCCTCAGCACTGACCCTCTGACAGTGCGGCACTCCCTCAGTACTGACCCTCTGACAGTGCGGCGCTCCCTCATTACTGTCCCTCTGACAGTGCTGCGCTCCCTCAGTACTGACCCTCTGACAGTGCGGCACTCCCTCAGTACTGACCCTCTGACAATGCGGCACTCCCTCAGTACTGTCTCTCTGACAGTCCAGCACTCCCTCAGTACTGACCCTCTGACAGTGCGGCACTCCCTCAGTACTGACCCTCTGACAGTGCGGCACTCCCTTAGTCCTGACTTCTGACAGGTCGTCGCTCCCTCAGTACAGACCCTTTGACAGTGCGGCACTCCCTCAGTACTGACCCTCTGACAGTGTGGTCCCTCAGTAGTGACTCTCTGACAGTGCAGCACTCCCACAGTACTGACCCTCTGACAGTGCGGCACTCCCTCAGTACTGACCCTCTGACAGTGCGGCACTACCTCAGTACTGACCCTCTGACAGTGCAGCACTCCCTCAGTACTGACCCACTGACAATGCGGCACTCCCTCAGTACTGACCCTCTGACAGTGCAGCACTCCCTCAGTACTGACCCTCTGACAGTGCGGCACTCCCTCAGTACTGACCCTCTGACAGTGCGACACTCCCTCAGTACTGACCCTCTAACAGTGCGGCCCTCCCTCAGTAATCACCCTCTGACAGTGCGGCACTCACTCAGTACTGACCCTCTGACAGTGCGGCACTCCCTCAGTACTGACCCTCTGACAGTGCGGCACGCCCTCAGTACTGACCCTCTGACAGTGCCACACTCCCTCAGTACTGACCCTCTGACAGTGCAGCACTCCTTCAGAACTGACCCTCTGACAGTGCAACACTCCCTCAGTACTGACCCTCTGACAGTGCGGCCCTCCCTCAGTACTGACCCTCTGACAGTGCAACACTCCCTCAGTACTGACCCACTGACAGTGCGGCCCTCCCTCAGTACTGACCCTCTGACAGTGCAGCACTCCCTCAGTACTGACCCTCTGAAAGTCCGCCACTCCCTCAGTAGGGACCCTCTGACAGTGCGGCACTCCCTCAGTACTGACCCTCTGACAGTGGAGCACTCCCTCAGTACTGACCCTCTGACAGTGCGGCGCTCCCTCAGTACTTACTCTCTGACAGTGCAGCAATCCCTCAGTACTGACCCTCGGACAGTGCGGCGCTCCCTCAGTACTGACCCCCTGACAGTGCGGCGCTCCCTCAGTACTGAGCCTTGGACAGTGCGGCACTCCCTCAGTACTAACCCTCCGACAGTTCGGCACTCCGTCAGTACTGACCCTCAGGCAGTGCGGCACTCCATCAGTAATGACCCTCTGACAATGTGGCACTCCCTCAGTACTGACTCTCTGACAGTGCGGCACTCACTCAGTACTGACCCTCTGACAATGTGGCACTCCCTCAGTACTGACCCTCTGACAGTGCGGCACTCACTCAGTACTGACCCACTGACAGTGCAGCACTCCCTCAGTACTGACTCTCTGACAGTGCGCACTCCCTCATTACTGACCCTCTGACAGTGCGGCACTCCCTCAGTACTGACCCTCTGACAGTGCAGCACTCCCTCAGTACTGACCCTCTGACAGTGTAGCACTCCCTCAGTACTGACCATATGACAGTTCGACTCCCCCTCCGTACTGACCCTCTGACAGTGCGGCACTCCCTCAGTACTGACCCTCTGACACTGCGGCACTCCCTCAGTACTGGCCCTCTGACAGTGCGGCCCTCCCTCAGTACTGACCCTCTTACAGTGCAGCGCTCCTTCAGTACTGACCCTCTGACAGTGCGGCACTCCCTCAGTACTGACACTCTGACAGTGCGGCACTCCCTCAGTACTAACCCTCCGACAGTGCGGCACTCCCTCAGTACTGGCCCTCTGACAATGTGGCAGTCCCACAGTGCTGACCCTCTGACAGTGCGGCACACCCTCAGTACTGACCCTCTGACAGTGCGGTGCTCCCTCATTACAGACCCTCTGACAGTGCGGCGCTCCCTCAGTACTGACCCTCTGACAATGAGGCACTCCCTCAGTACTGACCCTCTGACAGTTCGGCACTCCCTCAGTACTGACCCTCTGACAGTGCGGCGCTCCCTCAGTACTGTCCCTCTGACAGTGCTGCGCTCCCTCAGTACTGACCCTCTGACAGTGCGGCACTCCCTCAGTACTGACCCTCTGACAATGCGGCACTCCCTCAGTACTGTCTCTCTGACAGTCCAGCACTCTCTCAGTACTGACCCTCTTACAGTGCGGCACTCCCTCAGTACTGACCCTCTGACAGTGCGGCACTCCCTTAGTCCTGACTTCTGACAGGTCGTCGCTCCCTCAGTACAGACCCTTTGATAGTGCGGCACTCCCTCAGTACTGACCCTCTGACAGTGTGGCTCCCTCAGTCGTGACTCTCTGACAGTGCAGCACTCCCACAGTACTGACCCTCTGACAGTGCGGCACTCCCTCAGTACTGACCCTCTGACAGTGCGGCACTACCTCAGTACTGACCCTCTGACAGTGCAGCACTCCCTCAGTACTGACCCACTGACAATGCGGCACTCCCTCAGTACTGACCCTCTGACAGTGCAGCACTCCCTCAGTACTGACCCTCTGACAGTGCGGCACTCCCTCAGTACTGACCCTCTGACAGTGCGACACTCCCTCAGTACTGACCCTCTGACAGTGCGGCCCTCCCTCAGTAATGACCCTCTGACAGTGCGGCACTCACTCAGTACTGACCCTCTGACAGTGCGGCACTCCCTCAGTACTGACCCTCTGACAGTGCGGCACGCCCTCAGTACTGACCCTCTGACAGTGCGACACTCCCTCAGTACTGACCCTCTGACAGTGCAGCACTCCCTCAGTACTGACCCTCTGACAGTGCAACACTCCCTCAGTACTGACCCTCTGACAGTGCGGCCCTCCCTCAGTACTGACCCTCTGACAGTGCGGCACTCACTCAGTACTGACCCTCTGACAGTGCGGCACTCCCTCAGCACTGTCCGTCTGACAGTGCAGCACTCCCTCAGTACTGACCCTCTGACAGTCCGCCACTCCCTCAGTAGGGACCCTCTGACAGTGCGGCACTCCCTCAGTACTGACCCTCTGACAGTGCAGCACTCCCTCAGTACTGACCCTCTGACAGTGCGGCGCTCCCTCAGTACTTACTCTCTGACAGTGCAGCAATCCCTCAGTACTGACCCTCGGACAGTGCGGCGCTCCCTCAGTACTGACCCCCTGACAGTGCGGCGCTCCCTCAGTACTGAGCCTTGGACAGTGCGGCACTCCCTCAGTACTAACCCTCCGACAGTTCGGCACTCCGTCAGTACTGACCCTCAGGCAGTGCGGCACTCCATCAGTACTGACCCTCTGACAATGTGGCACTCCCTCAGTACTGACCCTCTGACAGTGCGGCACTCACTCAGTACTGACCCTCTGACAATGTGGCACTCCCTCAGTACTGACCCTCTGACAGTGCGGCACTCACTCAGTACTGACCCTCTGACAATGTGGCACTCCCTCAGTACTGACCCTCTGACAGTGCGGCATTCCCTCAGTACTGACACTCTGACAGTGCGGCGCTCCCTCAGTACTGACCCTCTGACAGTGCGGCACTCCCTCAGTACTAAACCTCCGACAGTGCGGCATTCCCTCAGTACTGACCCTCTGACAGTGCGGCGCTCCCACAGTACTGACCCTCGGACAGTGCGGCGCTCCCTCAGTACGGACCCTCTGACAGTGCGGCGCTCCCTCAGTACTGACCCTCTGACAGTGTGGCACTCCCTCAGTACTGACCCTCTGACAGTGCGGCACTCCCTAAGTACTGACGCTCTGACAGTGTTGGGCTCCCTAAGTACTGACGCTTTGACAGTGCGGCACTCCCTCAGTACTGACCCTCTGACAGTGCGGCACTCCCTCAGTACTGACCCTCTGACAGGGTGGCGCTCACTCAGTACTGACACTCTGACAGTGCAGCACTCCCTCAGTTCTGACCCTCTGACAGTGCGGCACTCCCTCAGTACTGACCCTCTGAAAGTGCAGCACTCCTTCAGTACTGTCCGTCTGACAGTGCGGCACTCCCTCAGTACTGACCCTCTGACAGTGCGGCACTCCCTCAGTAGGGACCCTCTGACAGAGCGACGCTCCCTCAGTACTGACCCTCTGACAGTGCAACACTCCCTCAGTACTGGCCCTCCGGCAGTGCGGCGCTCCCTCAGTACTGACCCTCTGACAGTGCGGCACTTCCTCAGTACTGACTCTCTGACAGTGCAGCACTCCCTCAGTACTGACCCTCTGAAAGTGCGGCGCTCCCTCAGTACTGACGCTCTGACAGTGCTGGGCTCCCTAAGTACTGACGCTCTGACAGTGCGGCACTCCCTCAGTACTGACCCTCTGACACTGCGGCACTCCCTCAGTACTGGCCCTCTGACAGTGCGGCGCTCCCTCAGTACTGACCCTCTTACAGTGCAGCGCTCCTTCAGTACTGACCCTCTGACAGTGCGGCACTCCCGCAGTACTGACCCTCTGACAGTGCGTCTCTCCCTCAGTACTAACCCTCCGACAGTGCGGTACTCCCTCAGTACTGACCCTCTGACAGTGCGGTGCTCCCTCAGTCCTGACCTCTGACAGTGCGGCACTCCCTCAGAACTGACCCTCTGACAATGTGGCAGTCCCACAGTGCTGACCCTCTGACAGTGCGGCACTCCCTCAGAACTGACCCTCTGACAGTGCGGCACTCCCTCAGAACTGACCCTCTGACAATGTGGCAGTCCCACACTGCTGACCCTCTGACAGTGCGGCACACCCTCAGTACTGACCCTCTGACAGTGCGGTGCTCCCTCTTTACTGACCCTCTGACAGTGCGGCGCTCCCTCAGTACTGACCTTCTGACAATGAGGCACTCCCTCAGTACTGACCCTCTGACAGTGCGGCACTCCCTCAGTACTGACCCTCTGACTGTGCGGCGCTCCCTCAGTACTGTCCCTCTGACAGTGCTGCGCTCCCTCAGTACTGACCCTCTGACAGTGCGGCACTTCCACAGTACTGACCCTCTGACAGTGCGGCACTCCCTCAGTACTGACCCTCTGACAGGGTGGCGCTCACTCAGTACTGACCCTCAGACAGTGCAGCACTCCCTCAGTTCTGACCCTCTGACAGTGCGGCACTCCCTCAGTACTGACCCTCTGAAAGTGCAGCACTCCTTCAGTACTGTCCGTCTGACAGTGCGGCACTCCCTCAGTAGGGACCCTCTGACAGAGCGACGCTGCCTCAGTACTGACCCTCTGACAGTGCAACAATCATTCAGTACTGACCTTCTGACAATGCAGTGCTCCCTCAGTACTGGCACTCCGGCAGTGCGGCGCTCCCACAGTACTGACCCTCTGACAGTGCGGCACTCCCTCAGTACTGACCCTCTGACAGTGCGGCACTCCCTCAGTACTGACCCTCTGCCAGTGCGGTGCTCCCTCAGTACTGGCACTCCGGCAGTGCGGCGCTCCCACAGTACTGACCCTCTGACAGTGCGGCACTCCCTCAGTACTGACTCTCTGACAGTGCAGCACTCCCTCAGTACTGACCCTCTGACAGTGCGGCGCTCCCTCAGTACTGACCCTCTGACGGTGCGGTACTCCCTCAGTACTGACCCTCTGACAGTGCAGCACGCCCTCAGTACTGACCCTCTGATAGTGCGGCACTCCCTCCGTACTTATCCTCTGACAGTGCGGCACTCCCTCAGTACTGACCCTCGGACAGTGCGGCGCTCCCTCAGTACTGACCCCCTGACAGTGAGGTACTCCCTCAGTACTGACACTCAGGCAGTGAGGTGCTCCCTCAGTACTGACCCTCTGACAGTGCGGCACTCCCTCAGTACTGACCTTCTGACAGTGCGGCGCTCCCTCAGTGCTGACCCTCTGACAGTGCGGAGCTCCCTCAGTACTGAACCTCTGACAGTGCTGCGCTCCCTCAATCCTGACCCACTGACAGTGCGGCACTCCCTCAGTACTGAACCTCTAACAGTGCGGCACTCCCTCAGTACTGAACCTCTGACAGTGCGGCAGTCCCTCAGTACTGACCCTCTCACTGTGCGGAGCTCCCTCAGTACTGACTCTCTGACAGTGCTGCACTCTGTCAGTACTGACTCTCTGACAGTGCGGCACTCCCTCAGTACTCACCCTCTGACAGTGCGGCGCTCCCTCAGTACTGACCCTCTGACAGTGCGATGCACCCTCAGTACTGACCCTCTGACTGTGCGGCACTCCCTCAGTACTGACCCTCTGACAGTGCGGCGCTCCCTCAGTGCTGACCCTCTGACAATGTGGCACTCCCTCAGAACAGACCCTCTGACAGTGCGGCACTCCCTCAGTACTGACCCTCTGACAGTGCGGTGCTCCCTCATTACTGACCCTCTGACAGTGCGGTGCTCCCTCAGTACTGACCTCTGACAGTGCGGCACTCCATCAGTACTGACCCTCTGACAATGTGGCACTCCCTCAGAACTGACCCTCTGACAGTGCAACAATCATTCAGTACTGACCTTCTGACAGTGCAACACTCGCTCAGTACTGACCCTCTGACAGTGCGGTGCTCCCTCAGTACTGGCCCTCCGGCAGTGCGGCGCTCCCTCAGTACTGACCCTCTGACAGTGCGGCACTCCCTCAGTACTGACTCTCTGACAGTGCAGCACTCCCTCAGTACTGACCCTCTGAAAGTGCGGCGCTCCCTCAGTACTGACGCTCTGACAGTGCTGGGCTCCCTAAGTACTGACGCTCTGACAGTGCGGCACTCCCTCAGTACTGACCCTCTAACACTGCGGCACTCCCTCAGTACTGGCCCTCTGACAGTGCGGCGCTCCCTCAGTACTGACCCTCTTACAGTGCAGCGCTCCTTCAGCACTGACCCTCTGACAGTGCGGCACTCCCGCAGTACTGACCCTCTGACAGTGCGGCTCTCCCTCAGTACTAACCCTCCGACAGTGCGGCACTCCCTCAGTACTGACCCTCTGACAGTGCGGTGCTCCCTCAGTCCTGACCTCTGACAGTGCGGCACTCCATCAGTACTGACCCTCTGACAATGTGGCACTCCCTCAGAACTGACCCTCTGACAGTGCGGCACTCCCTCAGTACTGACCCTCTGACAATGTGGCAGTCCCACAGTGCTGACCCTCTCACTATGCAGAGCTCCCTCAGTACTGACTCTCTGACAGTGCGGCACTCTGTCAGTACTGACTCTCTGACAGTGCGGCGCTCCCTCAGTGCTGTCCCTCTGACAGTGCGGAGCTCCCTCAGTACTGACCCTCTGACAGTGCGGCACTCCCTCAGTACTGACCCTCTGACAGTGCGGCACTCCCTCAGTGCTGACCCTCTGACAGTGCAGCTCTCCCTCAGTACTGACCCTCTGACAGTGCGGCACTCCCTCAGTACTCACCCTCTGACAGTGCGGAGCTCCCTCAGTACTGACCCTCTGACAGTGCGATGCACCCTCAGTACTGACCCTCTGACTGTGCGGCACTCCCTCAGTACTGACCCTCTGACAGTGCGGCGCTCCCTCAGTGCTGACCCTCTGACAATGTGGCACTCCCTCAGAACTGACCCTCTGACAGTGCGGCACTCCCTCAGTACTGACCCTCTGATAGTGCGGTGCTCCCTCATTACTGACCCTCTGACAGTGCGGTGCTCCCTCAGTACTGACCTCTGACAGTGCGGCACTCCATCAGTACTGACCCTCTGACAATGTGGCACTCCCTCAGTACTGACCCTCTGACAGTGCAACAATCATTCAGTACTGACCTTCTGACAGTGCAACACTCGGTCAGTACTGACCCTCTGACAGTGCGGTGCTCCCTCAGTACTGGCCCTCCGGCAGTGCGGCGCTCCCTCAGTACTGACCCTCTGACAGTGCGGCACTCCCTCAGTACTGACTCTCTGACAGTGCAGCACTCCCTCAGTACTGACCCTCTGAAAGTGCGGCGCTCCCTCAGTACTGACGCTCTGACAGTGCTGGGCTCCCTAAGTACTGACGCTCTGACAGTGCGGCACTCCCTCAGTACTGACCCTCTGACACTGCGGCACTCCCTCAGTACTGGCCCTCAGACAGTGCGGCCCTCCCTCAGTACTGACCCTCTTACAGTGCAGCGCTCCTTCAGCACTGACCCTCTGACAGTGCGGCACTCCCGCAGTACTGACCCTCTGACAGTGCGGCTCTCCCTCAGTACTAACCCTCCGACAGTGCGGCACTCCATCAGTACTGACCCTCTGACAATGTGGCACTCCCTCAGAAATGACCCTCTGACAGTGCGGCACTCCCTCAGTACTGACCCTCTGACAATGTGGCAGTCCCACAGTGCTGACCCTCTGACAGTGCGGCACACCCTCAGTACTGACCCTCTGACAGTGCGGTGCTCCCTCATTACTGACCCTCTGACAGTCCGGCGCTCCCTCAGTACTGACCTTCTGACAATGAGGCACTCCCTCAGTACTGACCCTCTGACAGTGCGGCACTCCCTCAGTACTGACCCTCTGACAGTGCGGCGCTCCCTCAGTACTGTCCCTCTGACAGTGCTGCGCTCCCTCAGTACTGACCCTCTGACAATGAGGCACTCCCTCAGTACTGACCCTCTGACAGTGCGGCACTTCCACAGTACTGACCCTCTGACAGTGCGGCACTCCCTCAGTACTGACCCTCTGACAGGGTGGCGCTCACTCAGTACTGACCCTCTGACAGTGCAGCACTCCCTCAGTTCTGACCCTCTGACAGTGCGGCACTCCCTCAGTACTGACCCTCTGAAAGTGCAGCACTCCTTCAGTACTGTCCGTCTGACAGTGCGGCGCTCCCACAGTACTGACCCTCTGACAGTGCGGCACTCCCTCAGTACTGACCCTCTGACAGTGCGGTGCTCCCTCAGTACTGGCACTCCGGCAGTGCGGCGCTCCCACAGTACTGACCCTCTGACAGTGCGGCACTCCCTCAGTACTGACCCTCTGACAGTGCGGCACTCCCTCAGTACTGACCCTCTGACAGTGCAGCACTCCCTCAGTACTGACTCTCTGACAGTGCAGCACTCCCTCAGTACTGACCCTCTGACAGTGCGGCGCTCCCACAGTACTGACCCTCTGACAGTGCAGCACTCCCTCAGTACTGACTCTCTGACAGTGCAGCACTCCCTCAGTACTGACCCTCTGACAGTGCGGCGCACCCTCAGTACTGACCCTCTGACGGTGCGGTACTCCCTCAGTACTGACCCTCTGACAGTGCAGCACGCCCTCAGTACTGACCCTCTGATAGTGCGGCACTCCCTCAGTACTTATCCTCTGACAGTGCAGCAATCCCTCAGTACTGACCCTCGGACAGTGCGGCGCTCCCTCAGTACTGACCCCCTGACAGTGAGGTACTCCCTCAGTACTGACCCTCAGGCAGTGAGGTGCTCCCTCAGTACTGACCCTCTGACAGTGCGGCACTCCCTCAGTACTGACCTTCTGACAGTGCGGCGCTCCCTCAGTGCTGACCCTCTGACAGTGCGGTGCTCCCTCAGTACTGACCCTCTGTCAGTGCTGCGCTCCCTCAATCCTGACCCACTGACAGTGCGGCGCTCGCTCAGTACTGACCCTGGAACAGTGCAGTACTCCCTCAGTACTGAACCTCTAACAGTGCGGCACTCCCTCAGTACTGAACCTCTGACAGTGCGGCAGTCCCTCAGTACTGACCCTCTCACTGTGCGGAGCTCCCTCAGTACTGACTCTCTGACAGTGCGGCACTCTGTCAGTACTGACTCTCTGACAGTGCGGCGCTCCCTCAGTGCTGACCCTCTGACAGTGCGGAGCTCCCTCAGTACTGACCCTCTGACAGTGCGGCACTCCCTCAGTACTGACCCTCTGACAGTGCGGCACTCCCTCAGTGCTGACCCTCTGACAGTGCAGCTCTCCCTCAGTACTGACCCTCTGACAGTGCGGCACTCCCTCAGTACTCACCCACTGACAGTGCGGCGCTCCCTCAGTACTGACCCTCTGACAGTGCGATGCACCCTCAGTACTGACCCTCTGACTGTGCAGCACTCCCTAAGTACTGACCCTCTGACAGTGCGGCGCTCCCTCAGTGCTGACCCTCTGACAATGTGGCACTCCCTCAGAACTGACCCTCTGACAGTGCGGCACTCCCTCAGTACTGACCCTCTGACAGTGCGGTGCTCCCTCATTACTGACCCTCTGACAGTGCGGTGCTCCCTCAGTACTGACCTCTGACAGTGCGGCATTCCATCAGTACTGACCCTCTGACAATGTGGCACTCCCTCAGAACTGACCCTCTGACAGTGCGGCACTCCCTCAGTACTGACCTTCTGACAGTGCGGTGCTCCCTCATTACTGACCCTCTGACAGTGCGGCACTCCCTCAGTACTGATCCTCTGACAGTGCGGCACTCCCTCAGTACGGACCCTCTGACAGTGCGGCACTCCATCAGTACAGACCCTCTGACAATGTGGCACTCCCTCACTACTGACCCTCTGGCAGTGCGGCACTCCCTCAGTGCTGACCCTCTGACAGTGCGGTACTCCCTCAGTACTGACCCTCTGACAGTGCGGAACTCCCTCAGTGCTGACACTGTCAGTGCGGCACTCCCTCAGTACTGACCCTCTGACAGTGCAGCGCTCCCTCAGTACTGACCCTCTGACATTGCAGCACTCCTTCAGTACTGACCCTCTGACAGTGCGGCGCTCCCTCAGTACTAACCCTCTGACAGTGCGGCACTCCCTCAGTACTGACCCTCTGACAGTGCTGGGCACCCCAAGTACTGACCCTCTGACAGTGCGGCACTCCCTCAGTACTGACCCTCTGACAGTGCTGCACTCCCTCAGTACTGACACTCTGACAGTGCGGCGCTCCCTCAGTACTAACCCTCTGACAGTGCGGCACTCCCTCAGTACTGACCCTCTGACAGTGCTGGGCACCCCAAGTACTGACCCTCTGACAGTGCGGCACTCCCTCAGTACTGGCCATCTTCCAGTGCAGCGCTCCTTCAGTACTGAACCTCTGACAGTGCGGCACTCCCTCAGTACTGACCCTCTGACAGTGCGGCGCTCCCACAGAACTACTGCGCTGACAGTGCAGGGCTCCCTATGTACTGACCCTCTGACAGTGCGGCTCTCCCTCAGTACTGGCCCTCTTACAGTGCAGTGCTCCTTCAGTACTGCACCTCTGACAGTGCGTCACTCCCTCAGTACTGACCCTCTGACAGTGCGTCACTCCCTCAGTACTGACCCTCTGACAGTGCGGCACTCCCTCAGTACTGACCCTCTGACAGTGCGGCACTCCCTCAGTACTGACCCTCTGACAGTGCGGCACTCCCTCAGTACTGGCCCTCTTACAGTGCAGTGCTCCTTCAGTACTGCACCTCTGACAGTGCGTCACTCCCTCAGTACTGACCCTCTGACAGTGCGGCGCTCCCTCAGTACTGATCCTCTGACAGTGCGGCGCTCCCTCAGTACTGACCTCTGACAGTGCGGCGCTCCATCAGTACTGACCCTCTGACGGTGCGGCACTCCCTCAGTACTGGCCCTCTGACAGTGCGGCACGCCCTCACTACTGACCCTCTGACAGTGCGGCGCTCCCTCAGTACTGACACTCTGACAGTGCGGCGCTCCCTCAGTACTGACCCTCTGACAGTGCAGGGCTCACTAAGTACTGACCCTCTGACAGTGCGGCACTTCCTCAGTACTGACCCTTTGACAGTGCGGCACTGCCTCAGTACTGACCCTCTGACAGTGCTGTACCCCCTCCGTACTGACCCTCTGACATTGCAGCACTCCTTCAGTACTGACCCTCTTACAGTGTGGCGCTCCCTCAGTACTGACCCTCTGGCAGTGCGGCACTCCCTCAGTACTGACCCTCTGACAGTGCGGTACTCCCTCAGTACTGACCCTCTGACAGTGCGGCACTCCCTCAGTACTGACCCTCTGACAGTGCGGCACTCCCTCAGTACTGACCCTCTGACAGTGCGGTGCTCCCTCAGTTCTGACCCTCTGACAGTGCAGCACTCCCTCAGTACTGACCCTCTGACAGTGCAGCACGCCCTCAGTACTGACCCTCTGATAGTGCGGCACTCCCTCAGTACGGACCCTCTGACAGTGCGGCACTCCCTCAGTACTGACCCTCTGACAGTGCAGCAATCCCTCAGTAATGACCCTCGGACAGTGCGGCACTCCCTCAGTACTGACCCTCTGACAGTGCGGACCTCGCTTGGTACTGACCCTCTGACAGTGCGGCACTCCCTCAGTACTGACCCTCGGAGAGTGCGGTGCTCCCTCAGTACTGACCCTCTGACAGTGAGGTACTCCCTCAGTACTGACCCTCTGACTGTGCGGCACTCCCTCAGTACTGACCCTCTGACAGTGCGGCGCTCCCTCAGTGCTGACCCTCTGACAATGTGGCACTCCCTCAGAACTGACCCTCTGACAGTGCGGCACTCCCTCAGTACTGACCCTCTGACAGTGCGGTGCTCCCTCATTACTGACCCTCTGACAGTGCGGTGCTCCCTCAGTACTGACCTCTGACAGTGCGGCACTCCATCAGTACTGACCCTCTGACAATGTGGCACTCCCTCAGAACTGACCATCTGATAGTGCGGCACTCCCTTAGTACTGACCCTCTGACAATGTGGCAGTCCCACAGTGCTGACCCTCTGAGAGTGCGGTGCTCCCTCATTACTGACCCTCTGACAGTGTGGCATTCCCTCAGTACTGACCCTCTGACAGTGCGGTACTCCCTCAGTACTGACCCTCTGACAATGTGGCACTCCCTCAGAACTGACCCTCTGACAGTGCGCCACTCCCTCAGTACTGACCCTCTGACAGTGCGGTGCTCCCTCATTACTGACCCTCTGACAGTGCGGCACTCCCTCAGTACTGATCCTCTGACAGTGCGGCACTCCCTCAGTACTGACCCTCTGACAGTGCGGCACTCCATCAGTACAGACCCTCTGACAATGTGGCACTCCCTCAGTACTGACCATCTGGCAGTGCGGCACTCACTCAGTACTGACCCTCTGACAGTGCGGCGCTCCCTCAGTACTGACCCTATGACAGTGCTGCGCTCCCTCAGTACTGACCCTCTGACAGTGCGGCACTCCCACTGTAATGACCCTCTGACAGTGCAGCACTCCCTCAGTACTGACCTCTGACAGGGTGGCGCTCACTCAGTACTGACCCTCTGACAGTGCAGCACTCCCTCAGGTCTGACCCTCTGACAGTGCGGCACTCCCTCAGTACTGACCCTCTGACAGTGCGGCGCTCCCTCAGTACTGATCCTCTGACAGTGCAGTGCTCCTTCAGTACTGCACCTCTGACAATGCGTCACTCCCTCAGTACTGACCCTCTGACAGTGCGGCACTCCCTCAGTACTGACCCTCTGACAGTGCGGCACTCCCTCAGTACTGACCCTCTGACAGTGCGGCACTCCCTCAGTACTGACCTCTGACAGTGCGGCGCTCCATCAGTACTGACCCTCTGACGGTGCGGCACTCCCTCAGTACTGGCCCTCTGACAGTGCGGCACGCCCTCACTACTGACCCTCTGACAGTGCGGTGCTCCCTTATTACTGACCCTCTGACAGTGCGGTGCTCCCTCAGTACTGACCTCTGACAGTGCGGCACTCCATCAGTACTGACCCTCTGACAATGTGGCACTCCCTCAGAACTGACACTCTGACAGTGCGGCACTCCCTCAGTACTGACCCTCTGACAATGTGGCAGTCCCACAGTGCTGACCCTCTGAGAGTGCGGTGCTCCCTCATTACTGACCCTCTGACAGTGTGGCATTCCCTCAGTACTGACCCTCTGACAGTGCGGTACTCCCTCAGTACTGACCCTCTGACAAGGTGGCACTCCCTCAGAACTGACCCTCTGACAGTGCGCCACTCCCTCAGTACTGACCCTCTGACAGTGCGGTGCTCCCTCATTACTGACCCTCTGACAGTGCGGCACTCCCTCAGTACTGATCCTCTGACAGTGCGGCACTCCCTCAGTACTGATCCTCTGAGAGTGCGGCACTCTATCAGTACAGACCCTCTGACAATGTGGCACTCCCTCAGTACTGACCATCTGGCAGTGCGGCACTCACTCAGTACTGACCCTCTGACAGTGCGGCGCTCCCTCAGTACTGACCCTATGACAGTGCTGCGCTCCCTCAGTACTGACCCTCTGACAGTGCGGCACTCCCACTGTACTGACCCTCTGACAGTGCAGCACTCCCTCAGTACTGACCCTCTGACAGGGTGGCGCTCACTCAGTACTGACCCTCTGACAGTGCAGCACTCCCTCAGGTCTGACCCTCTGACAGTGCGGCACTCCCTCAGTACTGGCCCTCTTACAGTGCAGTGCTCCTTCAGTACTGCACCTCTGACAGTGCGTCACTCCCTCACTACTGACCCTCTGACAGTGCGGCGCTCCCTCAGTACTGATCCTCTGACAGTGCAGTGCTCCTTCAGTACTGCACCTCTGACAGTGCGTCACTCCCTCAGTACTGACCCTCTGACAGTGCGGCACTCCCTCAGTACTGACCCTCTGACAGTGCGGCACTCCCTCAGTACTGACCCTCTGACAGTGCGGCACTCCCTCAGTACTGGCCCTCTTACAGTGCAGTGCTCCTTCAGTACTGCACCTCTGACAGTGCGTCACTCCCTCAGTACTGACCCTCTGACAGTGCGGCGCTCCCTCAGTACTGATCCTCTGACAGTGCGGCGCTCCCTCAGTACTGACCTCTGACAGTGCGGCGCTCCATCAGTACTGACCCTCTGACGGTGCGGCACTCCCTCAGTACTGGCCCTCTGACAGTGCGGCACGCCCTCACTACTGACCCTCTGACAGTGCGGCACTTCCTCAGTACTGACCCTTTGACAGTGCGGCACTGCCTCAGTACTGACCCTCTGACAGTGCTGTACCCCCTCCGTACTGACCCTCTGACATTGCAGCACTCCTTCAGTACTGACCCTCTTACAGTGCGGCATTCCTTCAGTACTGAGAATCTGACAGTGCGGCGCTCCCTCAGTACTAACCCTCTGACAGTGCGGCGCTCCCTCAGTACTGACCCTCTGACAGTGCGGCACTCCCTCAGTACTGACCCTCTGACAGTGCGGTACTCCCTCAGTACTGACCCTCTGACAATGCGGCACTCCCTCAGTACTGACCCTCTGACAGTGCGGCACTCCCTCAGTACTGACCCTCTGACAGTGCGGTGCTCCCTCAGTTCTGACCCTCTGACAGTGCAGCACTCCCTCAGTACTGACCCTCTGACAGTGCAGCACGCCCTCAGTACTGACCCTCTGATAGTGCGGCACTCCCTCAGTACGGACCCTCTGACAGTGCGGCACTCCCTCAGTACTGACCCTCTGACAGTGCAGCAATCCCTCAGTAATGACCCTCGGACAGCGCGGCACTCCCTCAGTACTGACCCTCTGACAGTACGGACCTCGCTTGGTACTGACCCTCTGACAGTGCGGCACTCCCTCAGTACTGACCCTCGGAGAGTGCGGCGCTCCCTCAGTACTGACCCTCTGACAGTGAGGTACTCCCTCAGTACTGACCCTCTGACTGTGCGGCACTCCCTCAGTACTGACCCTCTGACAGTGCGGCGCTCCCTCAGTGCTGACCCTCTGACAATGTGGCACTCCCTCAGAACTGACCCTCTGACAGTGCGGCACTCCCTCAGTACTGACCCTCTGACAGTGCGGTGCTCCCTCATTACTGACCCTCTGACAGTGCGGTGCTCCCTCAGTACTGACCTCTGACAGTGCGGCACTCCATCAGTACTGACCCTCTGACAATGTGGCACTCCCTCAGAACTGACCCTCTGACAGTGCGGCACTCCCTCAGTACTGACCCTCTGACAATGTGGCAGTCCCACAGTGCTGACTCTCTGAGAGTGCGGAACTCCCTCATTACTGACCCTCTGACAGTGTGGCATTCCCTCAGTACTGACCCTCTGACAGTGCGGTACTCCCTCAGTACTGACCCTCTGACAATGTGGCACTCCCTCAGAACTGACCCTCTGACAGTGCGGCACTCCCTCAGTACTGACCCTCTGACAGTGCGGTGCTCCCTCATTACTGACCCTCTGACAGTGCGGCACTCCCTCAGTACTGATCCTCTGACAGTGCGGCGCTCCCTCAGTACTGACCCTCTGACAGTGCGGTACTCCCTCAGTACTGACCCTCTGACAATGTGGCACTCCCTCAGAACTGACCCTCTGACAGTGCGGCACTCCCTCAGTACTGACCCTCTGACAGTGCGGTGCTCCCTCATTACTGACCCTCTGACAGTGCGGCACTCCCTCAGTACTGATCCTCTGACAGTGCGGCGCTCCCTCAGTACTGACCCTCTGACAGTGCGGCGCTCCCTCAGTACTGACCCTCTGACAGTGCAGCACTCCCTCAGTACTGATCCTCTGACAGTGCGGCACTCCCTCAGTACTGACCCTCTGACAGTGCGGTGCTCCCTCATTACTGACCCTCTGACAGTGCGGCACTCCCTCAGTACTGATCCTCTGACAGTGCGGTGCTCCCTCAGTACTGAACCTCTGACAGTGCGGCACTCCCACTGAACTGACCCTCTGACAGTGCAGCACTCCCTCAGTACTGACCCTCTGACAGTGCGGCACTCCCACAGTACTGACCCTCTGACAGTGCAGCACTCCCTCAGTACTGACCCTCTGACAGGGTGGCGCTCACTCAGTCCTGACCCTCTGACAGTGCAGCACTCCCTCAGGTCTGACCCTCTGACAGTGCGGCACTCCCTCAGTACTGACCCTCTGAAAGTGCAGCACTCCTTCAGTACTGTCCGTCTGACAGTGCGGCACTCCCTCAGTAGGGACCCTCTGACAGAGCGACGCTCCCTCAGTACTGACCCTCTGACAGTGCAACAATCATTCAGTACTGACCTTCTGACAGTGCAACACTCCCTCAGTACTGACCCTCTGACAGTGCGGTGCTCCCTCAGTACTGCCCCTCCGGCAGTGCGGCACTCCCTCAGTACTGACCCTCTGACAGTGCAGCACTCCCTCAGTACTGACCCTCTGACAGTGCGGCACTCCCTCAGTACTGACTCTCTGACAGTGCAGCACTCCCTCAGTACTGACCCTCTGAAAGTGCGGCGCTCCCTCAGTACTGACGCTCTGACAGTGCTGGGCTCGCTAAGTACTGACGCTCTGACAGTGCGGCACTCCCTCAGTACTGACCCTCTGACACTGCGGCTCTCCCTCAGTACTGGCCCTCTGACAGGGCGGCGCTCCTTCAGTACTGACCCTCTTACAGTGCAGCGCTCCTTCAGTACTGACCCTCTGACAGGGCGGCACTCCCTCAGTACTGACCCTCTGACAGTGCGGCACTCCCTCAGTACTAACCCTCCGACAGTGCGGCACTCCCTCAGTACTGACCCTCTGACAGTGCGGTGCTCCCTCAGTCCTCACCTCTGACAGTGCGGCACTCCCTCAGTACTGACCCTCTGACAGTGCGGTGCTCCCTCAGTCCTGACCTCTGACAGTGCGGCACTCCATCAGTACTGACCCTCTGACAATGTGGCACTCCCTCAGAACTGACCCTCTGACAGTGCGGCACTCCCTCAGTACTGACCCTCTGACAATTTGGCAGTCCAACAGTGCTGACCCTCTGACAGTGCGGCGCTCCCTCAGTACTGACCCTCTGACAGTGCGGTGCTCCCTCATTACTGACCCTCTGACAGTGCGGCGCTCCCTCAGTTCTGACCCTCTGACAATGAGGCACTCCCTCAGTCCTGACCCTCTGACAGTGCGGCACTCCCTCAGTACTGACCCTCTGACAGTGCGGCGCTCCCTCAGTACTGTCCCTCTGACAGTGCTGCGCTCCCTCAGTACTGACCCTCTGACAGTGCGGCACTTCCACAGTACTGACCCTCTGACAGTGCGGCACTCCCTCAGTACTGACTCTCTGACAGTGCGGCACTCCCTCAGTACTGACCCTCTGACAGGGTGGCGCTCACTCAGTACTGACCCTCTGACAGTGCAGCACTCCCTCAGTTCTGACCCTCTGACAGTGCGGCACTCCCTCAGTACTGACCCTCTGAAAGTGCAGCACTCCTTCAGTACTGTCCGTCTGACAGTGCGGCACTCCCTCAGTAGGGACCCTCTGACAGAGCGACGCTGCCTCAGTACTGACCCTCTGACAGTGCAACAATCATTCAGTACTGACCTTCTGACAATGCAGTGCTCCCTCAGTACTGGCACTCCGGCAGTGCGGCGCTCCCACAGTACTGACCCTCTGACAGTGCGGCACTCCCTCAGTACTGACTCTCTGACAGTGCAGCACTCCCTCAGTACTGACCCTCTGACAGTGCGGCGCTCCCTCAGTACTGACCCTCTGACAGTGCGGAACTCCCTCAGTACTGACCCTCTGACAGTGCAGCACGCCCTCAGTACTGACCCTCTGATAGTGCGGCACTCCCTCAGTACTGACCCTCTGATAGTGCGGCACTCCCTCAGTACTGACCCTCTGAGAGTGCAGCAATCCCTCAGTAATGACCCTTCCACAGTGCGGCACTCCCTCAGTACTGACTCTCTGACAGTGCGGAGCTCGCTTGGTACTGACCCTCTGAAAGTGCGGCACTCCCTCAGTACTGACCCTCTGACAGTGCGGCACTCCCTCAGTACTGACCCTCTGACAGTGCGGCACTCCCTCAGTACTGACCCTCTGACAGTGCGGTGCTCCCTCAGTTCTGACCCTCTGACAGTGCAGCACTCCCTCAGTACTGACCCTCTGACAGTGCAGCACGCCCTCAGTACTGACCCTCTGATAGTGCGGCACTCCCTCAGTACGGACCCTCTGACAGTGCGGCACTCCCTCAGTACTGACCCTCTGACAGTGCAGCAATCCCTCAGTAATGACCCTCGGACAGTGCGGCACTCCCTCAGTACTGACCCTCTGACAGTGCGGACCTCGCTTGGTACTGACCCTCTGACAGTGCGGCACTCCCTCAGTACTGACCCTCGGAGAGTGCGGTGCTCCCTCAGTACTGACCCTCTGACAGTGAGGTACTCCCTCAGTACTGACCCTCTGACTGTGCGGCACTCCCTCAGTACTGACCCTCTGACAGTGCGGCGCTCCCTCAGTGCTGACCCTCTGACAATGTGGCACTCCCTCAGAACTGACCCTCTGACAGTGCGGCACTCCCTCAGTACTGACCCTCTGACAGTGCGGTGCTCCCTCATTACTGACCCTCTGACAGTGCGGTGCTCCCTCAGTACTGACCTCTGACAGTGCGGCACTCCATCAGTCCTGACCCTCTGACAATGTGGCACTCCCTCAGAACTGACCATCTGATAGTGCGGCACTCCCTCAGTACTGACCCTCTGACAATGTGGCAGTCCCACAGTGCTGACCCTCTGAGAGTGCGGTGCTCCCTCATTACTGACCCTCTGACAGTGTGGCATTCCCTCAGTACTGACCCTCTGACAGTGCGGTACTCCCTCAGTACTGACCCTCTGACAATGTGGCACTCCCTCAGAACTGACCCTCTGACAGTGCGCCACTCCCTCAGTACTGACCCTCTGACAGTGCGGTGCTCCCTCATTACTGACCCTCTGACAGTGCGGCACTCCCTCAGTACTGATCCTCTGACAGTGCGGCACTCCCTCAGTACTGACCCTCTGACAGTGCGGCACTCCATCAGTACAGACCCTCTGACAATGTGGCACTCCTTCAGTACTGACCATCTGGCAGTGCGGCACTCACTCAGTACTGACCCTCTGACAGTGCGGCGCTCCCTCAGTACTGACCCTATGACAGTGCTGCGCTCCCTCAGTACTGACCCTCTGACAGTGCGGCACTCCCACTGTAATGACCCTCTGACAGTGCAGCACTCCCTCAGTACTGACCTCTGACAGGGTGGCGCTCACTCAGTACTGACCCTCTGACAGTGCAGCACTCCCTCAGGTCTGACCCTCTGACAGTGCGGCACTCCCTCAGTACTGACCCTCTGACAGTGCGGCGCTCCCTCAGTACTGATCCTCTGACAGTGCAGTGCTCCTTCAGTACTGCACCTCTGACAATGCGTCACTCCCTCAGTACTGACCCTCTGACAGTGCGGCACTCCCTCAGTACTGACCCTCTGACAGTGCGGCACTCCCTCAGCACTGACCCTCTGACAGTGCGGCACTCCCTCAGTACTGGCCCTCTTACAGTGCAGTGCTCCTTCAGTACTGCACCTCTGACAGTGCGTCACTCCCTCAGTACTGACCCTCTGACAGTGCGGCGCTCCCTCAGTACTGATCCTCTGACAGTGCGGCGCTCCCTCAGTACTGACCTCTGACAGTGCGGCGCTCCATCAGTACTGACCCTCTGACGGTGCGGCACTCCCTCAGTACTGGCCCTCTGACAGTGCGGCACGCCCTCACTACTGACCCTCTGACAGTGCGGCACTCCCTCAGTACTCACCCACTGACAGTGCGGTGCTCCCTTATTACTGACCCTCTGACAGTGCGGTGCTCCCTCAGTACTGACCTCTGACAGTGCGGCACTCCATCAGTACTGACCCTCTGACAATGTGGCACTCCCTCAGAACTGACACTCTGACAGTGCGGCACTCCCTCAGTACTGACCCTCTGACAATGTGGCAGTCCCACAGTGCTGACCCTCTGAGAGTGCGGTGCTCCCTCATTACTGACCCTCTGACAGTGTGGCATTCCCTCAGTACTGACCCTCTGACAGTGCGGTACTCCCTCAGTACTGACCCTCTGACAAGGTGGCACTCCCTCAGAACTGACCCTCTGACAGTGCGCCACTCCCTCAGTACTGACCCTCTGACAGTGCGGTGCTCCCTCATTACTGACCCTCTGACAGTGCGGCACTCCCTCAGTACTGATCCTCTGACAGTGCGGCACTCCCTCAGTACTGACCCTCTGAGAGTGCGGCACTCTATCAGTACAGACCCTCTGACAATGTGGCACTCCCTCAGTACTGACCATCTGGCAGTGCGGCACTCACTCAGTACTGACCCTCTGACAGTGCGGCGCTCCCTCAGTACTGACCCTATGACAGTGCTGCGCTCCCTCAGTACTGACCCTCTGACAGTGCGGCACTCCCACTGTACTGACCCTCTGACAGTGCAGCACTCCCTCAGTACTGACCCTCTGACAGGGTGGCGCTCACTCAGTACTGACCCTCTGACAGTGCAGCACTCCCTCAGGTCTGACCCTCTGACAGTGCGGCACTCCCTCAGTACTGGCCCTCTTACAGTGCAGTGCTCCTTCAGTACTGCACCTCTGACAGTGCGTCACTCCCTCACTACTGACCCTCTGACAGTGCGGCGCTCCCTCAGTACTGATCCTCTGACAGTGCAGTGCTCCTTCAGTACTGCACCTCTGACAGTGCGTCACTCCCTCAGTACTGACCCTCTGACAGTGCGGCACTCCCTCAGTACTGACCCTCTGACAGTGCGGCACTCCCTCAGTACTGACCCTCTGACAGTGCGGCACTCCCTCAGTACTGGCCCTCTTACAGTGCAGTGCTCCTTCAGTACTGCACCTCTGACAGTGCGTCACTCCCTCAGTACTGACCCTCTGACAGTGCGGCGCTCCCTCAGTACTGATCCTCTGACAGTGCGGCGCTCCCTCAGTACTGACCCTCTGACAGTGCGGCACGCCCTCACTAATGACCCTCTGACAGTGCGGCACTTCCTCAGTACTGACCCTTTGACAGTGCGGCACTGCCTCAGTACTGACCCTCTGACAGTGCTGTACCCCCTCCGTACTGACCCTCTGACATTGCAGCACTCCTTCAGTACTGACCCTCTTACAGTGCGGCATTCCTTCAGTACTGAGAATCTGACAGTGCGGCGCTCCCTCAGTACTAACCCTCTGACAGTGCGGCGCTCCCTCAGTACTGACCCTCTGACAATGCGGCACTCCCTCAGTACTGACCCTCTGACAGTGCGGTACTCCCTCAGTACTGACCCTCTGACAATGCGGCACTCCCTCAGTACTGACCCTCTGACAGTGCGGCACTCCCTCAGTACTGACCCTCTGACAGTGCGGTGTCCCTCAGTTCTGACCCTCTGACAGTGCAGCACTCCCTCAGTACTGACCCTCTGACAGTGCAGCACGCCCTCAGTACTGACCCTCTGATAGTGCGGCACTCCCTCAGTACGGACCCTCTGACAGTGCGGCACTCCCTCAGTACTGACCCTCTGACAGTGCAGCAATCCCTCAGTAATGACCCTCGGACAGCGCGGCACTCCCTCAGTACTGACCCTCTGACAGTACGGACCTCGCTTGGTACTGACCCTCTGACAGTGCGGCACTCCCTCAGTACTGACCCTCGGAGAGTGCGGCGCTCCCTCAGTACTGACCCTCTGACAGTGAGGTACTCCCTCAGTACTGACCCTCTGACTGTGCGGCACTCCCTCAGTACTGACCCTCTGACAGTGCGGCGCTCCCTCAGTGCTGACCCTCTGACAATGTGGCACTCCCTCAGAACTGACCCTCTGACAGTGCGGCACTCCCTCAGTACTGACCCTCTGACAGTGCGGTGCTCCCTCATTACTGACCCTCTGACAGTGCGGTGCTCCCTCAGTACTGACCTCTGACAGTGCGGCACTCCATCAGTACTGACCCTCTGACAATGTGGCAGTCCCACAGTGCTGACTCTCTGAGAGTGCGGAACTCCCTCATTACTGACCCTCTGACAGTGTGGCATTCCCTCAGTACTGACCCTCTGACAGTGCGGTACTCCCTCAGTACTGACCCTCTGACAATGTGGCACTCCCTCAGAACTGACCCTCTGACAGTGCGGCACTCCCTCAGTACTGACCCTCTGACAGTGCGGTGCTCCCTCATTACTGACCCTCTGACAGTGCGGCACTCCCTCAGTACTGATCCTCTGACAGTGCGGCACTCCCTCAGTACTGATCCTCTGACAGTGCGGCACTCCCTCAGTACTGACCCTCTGACAGTGCGGTGCTCCCTCATTACTGACCCTCTGACAGTGCGGCACTCCCTCAGTACTGATCCTCTGACAGTGCGGTGCTCCCTCAGTACTGAACCTCTGACAGTGCGGCACTCCCACAGTACTGACCCTCTGACAGTGCAGCACTCCCTCAGTACTGACCCTCTGACAGTGCGGCACTCCCACAGTACTGACCCTCTGACAGTGCAGCACTCCCTCAGTACTGACCCTCTGACAGGGTGGCGCTCACTCAGTCCTGACCCTCTGACAGTGCAGCACTCCCTCAGGTCTGACCCTCTGACAGTGCGGCACTCCCTCAGTACTGACCCTCTGAAAGTGCAGCACTCCTTCAGTACTGTCCGTCTGACAGTGCGGCACTCCCTCAGTAGGGACCCTCTGACAGAGCGACGCTCCCTCAGTACTGACCCTCTGACAGTGCAACAATCATTCAGTACTGACCTTCTGACAGTGCAACACTCCCTCAGTACTGACCCTCTGACAGTGCGGTGCTCCCTCAGTACTGCCCCTCCGGCAGTGCGGCACTCCCTCAGTACTGACCCTCTGACAGTGCAGCACTCCCTCAGTACTGACCCTCTGACAGTGCGGCACTCCCTCAGTACTGACTCTCTGACAGTGCAGCACTCCCTCAGTACTGACCCTCTGAAAGTGCGGCGCTCCCTCAGTACTGACGCTCTTACAGTGCTGGGCTCGCTAAGTACTGACGCTCTGACAGTGCGGCACTCCCTCAGTACTGACCCTCTGACACTGCGGCTCTCCCTCAGTACTGGCCCTCTGACAGGGCGGCGCTCCTTCAGTACTGACCCTCTTACAGTGCAGCGCTCCTTCAGTACTGACCCTCTGACAGGGCGGCACTCCCTCAGTACTGACCCTCTGACAGTGCGGCACTCCCTCAATACTAACCCTCCGACAGTGCGGCACTCCCTCAGTACTGACCCTCTGACAGTGCGGTGCTCCCTCAGTCCTCACCTCTGACAGTGCGGCACTCCCTCAGTACTGACCCTCTGACAGTGCGGTGCTCCCTCAGTCCTGACCTCTGACAGTGCGGCACTCCATCAGTACTGACCCTCTGACAATGTGGCACTCCCTCAGAACTGACCCTCTGACAGTGCGGCACTCCCTCAGTACTGACCCTCTGACAATTTGGCAGTCCAACAGTGCTGACCCTCTGACAGTGCGGCGCTCCCTCAGTACTGACCCTCTGACAGTGCGGTGCTCCCTCATTACTGACCCTCTGACAGTGCGGCGCTCCCTCAGTTCTG
This sequence comes from Scyliorhinus torazame, assembly GCF_047496885.1. Taxonomy (NCBI): domain Eukaryota; kingdom Metazoa; phylum Chordata; class Chondrichthyes; order Carcharhiniformes; family Scyliorhinidae; genus Scyliorhinus; species Scyliorhinus torazame. The sequence continues at coordinate 7,567,260 of NC_092711.1, forward strand.
ACCCTCTGACAATGAGGCACTCCCTCAGTCCTGACCCTCTGACAGTGCGGCACTCCCTCAGTACTGACCCTCTGACAGTGCGGCGCTCCCTCAGTACTGTCCCTCTGACAGTGCTGCGCTCCCTCAGTACTGACCCTCTGACAGTGCGGCACTTCCACAGTACTGACCCTCTGACAGTGCGGCACTCCCTCAGTACTGACTCTCTGACAGTGCGGCACTCCCTCAGTACTGACCCTCTGACAGGGTGGCGCTCACTCAGTACTGACCCTCTGACAGTGCAGCACTCCCTCAGTTCTGACCCTCTGACAGTGCGGCACTCCCTCAGTACTGACCCTCTGAAAGTGCAGCACTCCTTCAGTACTGTCCGTCTGACAGTGCGGCACTCCCTCAGTAGGGACCCTCTGACAGAGCGACGCTGCCTCAGTACTGACCCTCTGACAGTGCAACAATCATTCAGTACTGACCTTCTGACAATGCAGTGCTCCCTCAGTACTGGCACTCCGGCAGTGCGGCGCTCCCACAGTACTGACCCTCTGACAGTGCGGCACTCCCTCAGTACTGACTCTCTGACAGTGCAGCACTCCCTCAGTACTGACCCTCTGACAGTGCGGCGCTCCCTCAGTACTGACCCTCTGACAGTGCGGAACTCCCTCAGTACTGACCCTCTGACAGTGCAGCACGCCCTCAGTACTGACCCTCTGATAGTGCGGCACTCCCTCAGTACTGACCCTCTGATAGTGCGGTGCTCCCTCATTACTGACCCTCTGACAGTGTGGCATTCCCTCAGTACTGACCCTCTGACAGTGCGGTACTCCCTCAGTACTGACCCTCTGACAAGGTGGCACTCCCTCAGAACTGACCCTCTGACAGTGCGCCACTCCCTCAGTACTGACCCTCTGACAGTGCGGTGCTCCCTCATTACTGACCCTCTGACAGTGCGGCACTCCCTCAGTACTGATCCTCTGACAGTGCGGCACTCCCTCAGTACTGACCCTCTGAGAGTGCGGCACTCTATCAGTACAGACCCTCTGACAATGTGGCACTCCCTCAGTACTGACCATCTGGCAGTGCGGCACTCACTCAGTACTGACCCTCTGACAGTGCGGCGCTCCCTCAGTACTGACCCTATGACAGTGCTGCGCTCCCTCAGTACTGACCCTCTGACAGTGCGGCACTCCCACTGTACTGACCCTCTGACAGTGCAGCACTCCCTCAGTACTGACCCTCTGACAGGGTGGCGCTCACTCAGTACTGACCCTCTGACAGTGCAGCACTCCCTCAGGTCTGACCCTCTGACAGTGCGGCACTCCCTCAGTACTGGCCCTCTTACAGTGCAGTGCTCCTTCAGTACTGCACCTCTGACAGTGCGTCACTCCCTCACTACTGACCCTCTGACAGTGCGGCGCTCCCTCAGTACTGATCCTCTGACAGTGCAGTGCTCCTTCAGTACTGCACCTCTGACAGTGCGTCACTCCCTCAGTACTGACCCTCTGACAGTGCGGCACTCCCTCAGTACTGACCCTCTGACAGTGCGGCACTCCCTCAGTACTGACCCTCTGACAGTGCGGCACTCCCTCAGTACTGGCCCTCTTACAGTGCAGTGCTCCTTCAGTACTGCACCTCTGACAGTGCGTCACTCCCTCAGTACTGACCCTCTGACAGTGCGGCGCTCCCTCAGTACTGATCCTCTGACAGTGCGGCGCTCCCTCAGTACTGACCCTCTGACAGTGCGGCACGCCCTCACTAATGACCCTCTGACAGTGCGGCACTTCCTCAGTACTGACCCTTTGACAGTGCGGCACTGCCTCAGTACTGACCCTCTGACAGTGCTGTACCCCCTCCGTACTGACCCTCTGACATTGCAGCACTCCTTCAGTACTGACCCTCTTACAGTGCGGCATTCCTTCAGTACTGAGAATCTGACAGTGCGGCGCTCCCTCAGTACTAACCCTCTGACAGTGCGGCGCTCCCTCAGTACTGACCCTCTGACAATGCGGCACTCCCTCAGTACTGACCCTCTGACAGTGCGGTACTCCCTCAGTACTGACCCTCTGACAATGCGGCACTCCCTCAGTACTGACCCTCTGACAGTGCGGCACTCCCTCAGTACTGACCCTCTGACAGTGCGGTGTCCCTCAGTTCTGACCCTCTGACAGTGCAGCACTCCCTCAGTACTGACCCTCTGACAGTGCAGCACGCCCTCAGTACTGACCCTCTGATAGTGCGGCACTCCCTCAGTACGGACCCTCTGACAGTGCGGCACTCCCTCAGTACTGACCCTCTGACAGTGCAGCAATCCCTCAGTAATGACCCTCGGACAGCGCGGCACTCCCTCAGTACTGACCCTCTGACAGTACGGACCTCGCTTGGTACTGACCCTCTGACAGTGCGGCACTCCCTCAGTACTGACCCTCGGAGAGTGCGGCGCTCCCTCAGTACTGACCCTCTGACAGTGAGGTACTCCCTCAGTACTGACCCTCTGACTGTGCGGCACTCCCTCAGTACTGACCCTCTGACAGTGCGGCGCTCCCTCAGTGCTGACCCTCTGACAATGTGGCACTCCCTCAGAACTGACCCTCTGACAGTGCGGCACTCCCTCAGTACTGACCCTCTGACAGTGCGGTGCTCCCTCATTACTGACCCTCTGACAGTGCGGTGCTCCCTCAGTACTGACCTCTGACAGTGCGGCACTCCATCAGTACTGACCCTCTGACAATGTGGCAGTCCCACAGTGCTGACTCTCTGAGAGTGCGGAACTCCCTCATTACTGACCCTCTGACAGTGTGGCATTCCCTCAGTACTGACCCTCTGACAGTGCGGTACTCCCTCAGTACTGACCCTCTGACAATGTGGCACTCCCTCAGAACTGACCCTCTGACAGTGCGGCACTCCCTCAGTACTGACCCTCTGACAGTGCGGTGCTCCCTCATTACTGACCCTCTGACAGTGCGGCACTCCCTCAGTACTGATCCTCTGACAGTGCGGCACTCCCTCAGTACTGATCCTCTGACAGTGCGGCACTCCCTCAGTACTGACCCTCTGACAGTGCGGTGCTCCCTCATTACTGACCCTCTGACAGTGCGGCACTCCCTCAGTACTGATCCTCTGACAGTGCGGTGCTCCCTCAGTACTGAACCTCTGACAGTGCGGCACTCCCACAGTACTGACCCTCTGACAGTGCAGCACTCCCTCAGTACTGACCCTCTGACAGTGCGGCACTCCCACAGTACTGACCCTCTGACAGTGCAGCACTCCCTCAGTACTGACCCTCTGACAGGGTGGCGCTCACTCAGTCCTGACCCTCTGACAGTGCAGCACTCCCTCAGGTCTGACCCTCTGACAGTGCGGCACTCCCTCAGTACTGACCCTCTGAAAGTGCAGCACTCCTTCAGTACTGTCCGTCTGACAGTGCGGCACTCCCTCAGTAGGGACCCTCTGACAGAGCGACGCTCCCTCAGTACTGACCCTCTGACAGTGCAACAATCATTCAGTACTGACCTTCTGACAGTGCAACACTCCCTCAGTACTGACCCTCTGACAGTGCGGTGCTCCCTCAGTACTGCCCCTCCGGCAGTGCGGCACTCCCTCAGTACTGACCCTCTGACAGTGCAGCACTCCCTCAGTACTGACCCTCTGACAGTGCGGCACTCCCTCAGTACTGACTCTCTGACAGTGCAGCACTCCCTCAGTACTGACCCTCTGAAAGTGCGGCGCTCCCTCAGTACTGACGCTCTTACAGTGCTGGGCTCGCTAAGTACTGACGCTCTGACAGTGCGGCACTCCCTCAGTACTGACCCTCTGACACTGCGGCTCTCCCTCAGTACTGGCCCTCTGACAGGGCGGCGCTCCTTCAGTACTGACCCTCTTACAGTGCAGCGCTCCTTCAGTACTGACCCTCTGACAGGGCGGCACTCCCTCAGTACTGACCCTCTGACAGTGCGGCACTCCCTCAATACTAACCCTCCGACAGTGCGGCACTCCCTCAGTACTGACCCTCTGACAGTGCGGTGCTCCCTCAGTCCTCACCTCTGACAGTGCGGCACTCCCTCAGTACTGACCCTCTGACAGTGCGGTGCTCCCTCAGTCCTGACCTCTGACAGTGCGGCACTCCATCAGTACTGACCCTCTGACAATGTGGCACTCCCTCAGAACTGACCCTCTGACAGTGCGGCACTCCCTCAGTACTGACCCTCTGACAATTTGGCAGTCCAACAGTGCTGACCCTCTGACAGTGCGGCGCTCCCTCAGTACTGACCCTCTGACAGTGCGGTGCTCCCTCATTACTGACCCTCTGACAGTGCGGCGCTCCCTCAGTTCTGACCCTCTGACAATGAGGCACTCCCTCAGTCCTGACCCTCTGACAGTGCGGCACTCCCTCAGTACTGACCCTCTGACAGTGCGGCGCTCCCTCAGTACTGTCCCTCTGACAGTGCTGCGCTCCCTCAGTACTGACCCTCTGACAGTGCGGCACTTCCACAGTACTGACCCTCTGACAGTGCGGCACTCCCTCAGTACTGACTCTCTGACAGTGCGGCACTCCCTCAGTACTGACCCTCTGACAGGGTGGCGCTCACTCAGTACTGACCCTCTGACAGTGCAGCACTCCCTCAGTTCTGACCCTCTGACAGTGCGGCACTCCCTCAGTACTGACCCTCTGAAAGTGCAGCACTCCTTCAGTACTGTCCGTCTGACAGTGCGGCACTCCCTCAGTAGGGACCCTCTGACAGAGCGACGCTGCCTCAGTACTGACCCTCTGACAGTGCAACAATCATTCAGTACTGACCTTCTGACAATGCAGTGCTCCCTCAGTACTGGCACTCCGGCAGTGCGGCGCTCCCACAGTACTGACCCTCTGACAGTGCGGCACTCCCTCAGTACTGACTCTCTGACAGTGCAGCACTCCCTCAGTACTGACCCTCTGACAGTGCGGCGCTCCCTCAGTACTGACCCTCTGACAGTGCGGAACTCCCTCAGTACTGACCCTCTGACAGTGCAGCACGCCCTCAGTACTGACCCTCTGATAGTGCGGCACTCCCTCAGTACTGACCCTCTGATAGTGCGGCACTCCCTCAGTACTGACCCTCTGAGAGTGCAGCAATCCCTCAGTAATGACCCTTCCACAGTGCGGCACTCCCTCAGTACTGACTCTCTGACAGTGCGGAGCTCGCTTGGTACTGACCCTCTGAAAGTGCGGCACTCCCTCAGTACTGACCTTCTGACAGTGCGGCGCTCCCTCAGTGCTGACCCTCTGACAGTGCGGAGCTCCCTCAGTTCTGACCCTCTGACAGTGCGGCACTCCCTCAGTACTGACCCTCTGACAGTGCGGCACTCCCTCAGTACTGACCCTCTGACAGTGAGGCACGCCCTCACTACTGACCCTCTGACAGTGCGGCGCTCCCTCAGTACTGACCTCTGACAGAGCGGCACTCCCTCAGTACTGACCCTCTGACAGTTCGGCGTTCCCACAGTACTGACCCTCTGACAGTGCGGTACTCCCTCAGTACTGACCCTCTGACAGTGCGGCACTCCCTCAGTACTGACCCTCTGACAGTGCGGCACTCCCTCAGTACTGACCCTCTGACAGTGCGGTACTCCCTCAGTACTGACCCTCTGACAGTGCGGCTCTCCCTCAGTACTGACCCTCTGAAAGTGCGACAGTGCCTCCGTACTGACCCTTTGACATTGCAGCACTCCTTCAGTACTGACCCTCTGACAGTGCGGCATTCCCTCAGTACTGACACTCTGACAGTGCGGCGCTCCCTCAGTACTAACCCTCTGACAGTGCGGCACTCCCTCAGTACTGACCCTCTGACAGTGCTGGGCACCCCAAGTACTGACCCTCTGACAGTGCGGCACTCCCTCAGTACTGGCCATCTTCCAGTGCAGCGCTCCTTCAGTACTGAACCTCTGACAGTGCGGCACTCCCTCAGTACTGACCCTCTGACAGTGCGGCGCTCCCACAGAACTACTGCGCTGACAGTGCAGGGCTCCTTATGTACTGACACTCTGACAGTGCGGCTCTCCCTCAGTACTGGCCCTCTTACAGTGCAGTGCTCCTTCAGTACTGAACCTCTGACAGTGCGGCACTCCCTCAGTACTGACCCTCTGACAGTGCGGCGCTCCCACAGAACTACTGCTCTGTCAGTGCAGGGCTCCCTCAGTACTGACCCTCTGACAGTGCGGCACTCCCTCAGTACTGGCCCTCTTACAGTGCAGTGCTCCATCAGTACTGCACCTCTGACAGTGCGTCACTCCCTCAGTACTGACCCTCTGACAGTGCGGCACTCCCTCAGTACTGACCCTCTGACAGTGCGGCACTCCCTCAGTACTGACCCTCTGACAGTGCGGCACTCCCTCAGTACTGACCCTCTGACAGTGCGGCACTCCCTCAGTACTGACCCTCTGACAGTGCGGCACTCCCTCAGTACTGACCCTCTGACAGTGCGGCACTCCCTCAGTACTGACCCTCTGACAGTGCGGCACTCCCTCAGTACTGACCCTCTGACAGTGCGCACTCCCTCAGTACTGGCCCTCTTACAGTGCAGTGCTCCTTCAGTACTGCACCTCTGACAGTGCGTCACTCCCTCAGTACTGACCCTCTGACAGTGCGGCGCTCCCTCAGTACTGATCCTCTGACAGTGCGGCGCTCCCTCAGTACTGACCTCTGACAGTGCGGCGCTCCATCAGTACTGACCCTCTGACGGTGCGGCACTCCCTCAGTACTGGCCCTCTGACAGTGCGGCACGCCCTCACTACTGACCCTCTGACAGTGCGGCGCTCCCTCAGTACTGACACTCTGACAGTGCGGCGCTCCCTCAGTACTGACCCTCTGACAGTGCAGGGCTCACTAAGTACTGACCCTCTGACAGTGCGGCACTTCCTCAGTACTGACCCTTTGACAGTGCGGCACTGCCTCAGTACTGACCCTCTGACAGTGCTGTACCACCTCCGTACTGACCCTCTGACATTGCAGCACTCGCTCAGTACGGACCCTCTGACAGTGCGGCACTCCCTCAGTACTGACCCTCTGACAGTGCAGCAATCCCTCAGTAATGACCCTCGGACAGTGCGGCACTCCCTCAGTACTGACCCTCTGACAGTGCGGACCTCGCTTGGTACTGACCCTCTGACAGTGCGGCACTCCCTCAGTACTGACCCTCGGAGAGTGCGGCGCTCCCTCAGTACTGACCCTCTGACAGTGAGGTACTCCCTCAGTACTGACCCTCAGGCAGTGAGGTGCTCCCTCAGTACTGACCCTCTGACAGTACGGCACTCCCTCAGTACTGACCCTCTGATAGTGAGGCACGCCCTCACTACTGACCCTCTGACAGTGCGGCGCTCCATCAGTACTGACCCTCTGACTGTGCGGCATGCCCTCACTACTGACCCTCTGGCAGTGCGGCACTCCCTCAGTAGTGACTCTCTGACAGTGCAGCACTCCCTCAGTACTGACCCTCTGACAGTGCGGCTCTCCCTCAGTACTGACCCTTTGACAGTGCGGAACTCCCTCAGTGCTGACACTCTGTCAGTGCGGCACTCCCTCAGTACTGACACTCTGACAGTGCGGCACTCCCTCAGTACTGACCCCCTGAAAGTGCGGCAGTGCCTCAGTACTGACCATCTGACAGTGCGGCACCCCCTCCGTACTGACCCTCTGACATTGCAGCACTCCCTCAGTACTGACCCTCTGACAGTGCGGCACTCCTTCAGTACTGACCCTCTGACAGTGCGGCATTCCCTCAGTACTGACACTCTGACAGTGCGGCGCTCCCTCAGTACTAACCTTCTGACAGTGCGGCACTCCCTCAGTACTGACCCTCTGACAGTGCGGCGCTCCCTCAGTACTGACCCTCTGACAGTGCAGCACTCCCTCAGTACTGACCCTCTGACAGTGCGGCACTCCCTCAGTACTGGCGATCTTCCAGTGCAGCGCTCCTTCAGTACTGGCCCTCTGACAGTGCGGCACTCCCTCAGTACTGGCGATCTTCCAGTGCAGCGCTCCTTCAGTACTGACCCTCTGACAGTGCGGCGCTCCCACAGAACTACTGCGCTGACAGTGCAGGGCTCCCTATGTACTGACCCTATGACAGTGCGGCACTCCCTCAGTACTGGCCCTCTTACAGTGCAGTGCTCCTTCAGTACTGAACCTCTGACAGTGCGGCACTCCCTCAGTACTGACCCTCTGACAGTGCGGCGCTCCCACAGAACTACTGCTCTGTCAGTGCAGGGCTCCCTAAGTACTGACCCTCTGACAGTGCGGCACTCCCTCAGTACTGGCCCTCTTACAGTGCAGTGCTCCTTCAGTACTGCACCTCTGACAGTGCGTCACTCCCTCAGTACTGACCCTCTGACAGTGCGGCACTCCCTCAGTACTGACCCTCTGACAGTGCGGCACTCCCTCAGTACTGACCCTCTGACAGTGCGGCACTCCCTCAGTACTGGCCCTCTTACAGTGCAGTGCTCCTTCAGTACTGCACCTCTGACAGTGCGTCACTCCCTCAGTACTGACCCTCTGACAGTGCGGCGCTCCCTCAGTACTGATCCTCTGACAGTGCGGCGCTCCCTCAGTACTGACCTCTGACAGTGCGGCGCTCCATCAGTACTGACCCTCTGACGGTGCGGCACTCCCTCAGTACTGGCCCTCTGACAGTGCGGCGCTCCCTCAGTACTGACACTCTGACAGTGCGGCGCTCCCCCAGTACTGACCCTCTGACAGTGCAGGGCTCCCTAAGTACTGACCCTCTGACAGTGCGGCACTCCCTCAGTACTGACCCTTTGACAGTGCGGCACTGCCTCAGTACTGACCCTCTGACAGTGCTGTACCCCCTCCGTACTGACCCTCTGACATTGCAGCACTCCTTCAGTACTGACCCTCTTACAGTGCGGCATTCCTTCAGTACTGACACTCTGACAGTGCGGCGCTCCCTCAGTACTAACCCTCTGACAGTGCGGTGCTCCCTCAGTACTGACCCTCTGACAGTGCGGCACTCCCTCAGTACTGACCCTCTGACAATGTGGCACTCCCTCAGTACTGACCCTTTGACAGTGCGGTGCTCCCTCAGTACCTACCCTCTGACAGTGCAGCACTCCCTCAGTACTGACCCTTTGACAGTGCGGCGCTCCCTCAGTACTGACCCTCTGACAGTGCGGCACTCCCTCAGTACTGACCCTCTGACAGTGCGGCACTCCCTCAGTACTGACCCTCTGACGGTGCGGCACTCCCTCAGTACTGACCCTCTGACTGTGCAGCACTCCCTCAGTACTGTCCCTCTGACAGTGCGGTGTTCCCTCAGTACTGACCCTCTGACAGTGCAGCACTCCCTCAGTACTGTCCCTCTGACAGTGCGGTGTTCCCTCAGTACTGACCCTCTGACAGTGCAGCACTCCCTCAGTACTGATCCTCTGACAGTGCGGCGCTCCCTCAGTACTGACCCTCTGACAGTGCGGCGCTCCCTCAGTACTGACCCTTTGACAGTGCGGCGCTCCCTCAGTACTGACCCTCTGACAGTGCAGCAATCCCTCAGTACTGACCCTCTGACAGTGCGGAGCTCCCTCAGTACTGACCCTCTGACAGTGCAGCACTCCCTCAGTACTGACCCTCGGACAGTGCGGCACTCCCTCAGTACTGACCCTCTGACAGTGCGGCAATCCCTCAGTACTGACCCTCTGACAGTGCAGCAATCCCTCAGTACTGACCCTCTGACAGTGCAGCACTCCCTCAGTACTGACCCTCTGACAGTGCGGCACTCCCTCAGTACTGACCCTCTGACAGTGCGGCAATCCCTCAGTACTGACCCTCTGACAGTGCAGCAATCCCTCAGTACTGACCCTCTGACAGTGCAGCACTCCCTCAGTACTGACCCTCTGACAGTGCAGCACTCCCTCAGTACTGACCCTCTGACAGTGTGGCACTCCCTCAGTGCTGACCCTCTGACAGTGCGGCACTCCCTCAGTCCTGTCCCTCTGACAGTGCGGCGCTCCCTCAGTACTGACCCTCTGACAGTGCTGCACTCCCTCAGTACTGAACCTCTAACAGTGCAGCACTCCCTCAGTACTGACCCTCTGACAGTGCGGCACTCCCTCAGTACTGACCCTCTGACAGTGAGGCGCTCCCACAGAACTACTGCTCTGTCAGTGCAGGGCTCCCTAAGTACTGACCCTCTGACAGTGCGGCACTCCCTCAGTACTGGCCCTCTTACAGTGCAGTGCTCCTTCAGTACTGCACCTCTGACAGTGCGTCACTCCCTCAGTACTGACCCTCTGACAGTGCGGCACTCCCTCAGTACTGACCCTCTGACAGTGCGGCACTCCCTCAGTACTGACCCTCTGACAGTGCGGCACTCCCTCAGTACTGGCTCTCTTACAGTGCAGTGCTCCTTCAGTACTGCACCTCTGACAGTGCGTCACTCCCTCAGTACTGACCCTCTGACAGTGCGGCGCTCCCTCAGTACTGATCCTCTGACAGTGCGGCGCTCCCTCAGTACTGACCTCTGACAGTGCGGCGCTCCATCAGTACTGACCCTCTGACGGTGCGGCACTCCCTCAGTACTGGCCCTCTGACAGTGCGGCACGCCCTCACTACTGACCCTCTGACAGTGCGGCGCTCCCTCAGTACTGACACTCTGACAGTGCGGCGCTCCCCCAGTACTGACCCTCTGACAGTGCAGGGCTCCCTAAGTACTGACCCTCTGACAGTGCGGCACTCCCTCAGTACTGACCCTTTGACAGTGCGGCACTGCCTCAGTACTGACCCTCTGACAGTGCTGTACCCCCTCCGTACTGACCCTCTGACATTGCAGCACTCCTTCAGTACTGACCCTCTTACAGTGCGGCATTCCTTCAGTACTGACACTCTGACAGTGCGGCGCTCCCTCAGTACTAACCCTCTGACAGTGCGGCGCTCCCTCAGTACTGACCCTCTGACAGTGCGGCACTCCCTCAGTACTGACCCTCTGACAGTGCGGCACGCCCTCAGTACTAACCCTCCGAAAGTGCGGCACCCCCTCAGTACTGACCCTCTGACAATGTGGCACTCCCTCAGTACTGACCCTTTGACAGTGCGGTGTTCCCTCAGTACCTACCCTCTGACTGTGCAGCACTCCCTCAGTACTGATCCTCTGACAGTGCGGCGCTCCCTCAGTACTGACCCTTTGACAGTGCGGCGCTCCCTCAGTACTGACCCTCTGACAGTGCGGCACTCCCTCAGTACTGACCCTCTGACAGTGCGGCACTCCCTCAGTACTGACCCTCTGACTGTGCAGCACTCCCTCAGTACTGTCCCTCTGACAGTGCGGTGTTCCCTCAGTACTGACCCTCTGACAGTGCAGCACTCCCTCAGTACTGTCCCTCTGACAGTGCGGTGTTCCCTCAGTACTGACCCTCTGACAGTGCAGCACTCCCTCAGTACTGATCCTCTGACAGTGCGGCGCTCCCTCAGTACTGACCCTCTGACAGTGCGGCGCTCCCTCAGTACTGACCCTTTGACAGTGCGGCGCTCCCTCAGTACTGACCCTCTGACAGTGCAGCAATCCCTCAGTACTCACCCTCTGACAGTGCGGAGCTCCCTCAGTACTGACCCTCTGACAGTGCAGCACTCCCTCAGTACTGACCCTCGGACAGTGCGGCACTCCCTCAGTACTGACCCTCTGACAGTGCGGCAATCCCTCAGTACTGACCCTCTGACAGTGCAGCAATCCCTCAGTACTGACCCTCTGACAGTGCAGCACTCCCTCAGTACTGACCCTGTGACAGTGCGGCACTCCCTCAGTACTGACCCTCTGACAGTGCGGCAATCCCTCAGTACTGACCCTCTGACAGTGCAGCAATCCCTCACTACTGACCCTCTGACAGTGCAGCACTCCCTCAGTACTGACCCTCTGACAGTGCAGCACTCCCTCAGTACTGACCCTCTGACAGTGTGGCACTCCCTCAGTGCTGACCCTCTGACAGTGCAGCACTCCCTCAGTCCTGTCCCTCTGACAGTGCGGCGCTCCCTCAGTACTGACCCTCTGACAGTGCTGCACTCCCTCAGTACTGAACCTCTAACAGTGCAGCACTCCCTCAGTACTGACCCTCTGACAGTTCGGCACTCCCTCAGTACTGACCCTCTGACTGTGCGGCACACCCTCAGTACTGACCCTCTGACAGGGCGGCACTCCCTCAGTACTGACCCTCTGACAGTGCAGCACTCCCTCAGTACTGACCCTCTGACAGTGCAGCACTCCCTCAGTACTGACCCTCTGACAGTGCGGCACTCCCTCAGTACTGACCCTCCTGACAGAGCAGCACTCCCTCAGTACTGACCCTCTGACAGTGCGGCGCTTCCTCAGTACTGACCCTCTGACAGTGCTGCGCTCCCTCAGTACTGACCCTCTGACAGTGCGGCACTCCCTCAGTACTGACCCTCTGTCAGTGCGGCGCTCCCTCAGTACTGACCCTCTGAGAGCGCGGCACTCCCACATTACTGACCCTCTGACAGTGCGGCGCTCCCTCAGTACTGACCCTCTGACAGTGCAGCGCTCCCTCAGTTCTGACCCTCTGACAGTGCGGCACTCCCACAGTACTGACCCTCTGACAGTGCGGCACTCCCTCAGTACTGACCCTCTGACAGGGTGGCGCTCACTCTGTACTGACCCTCTGTCAGTGCGGCACTCCCACATTACTGACCCTCTGACAGTGCGGCACTCCCTCAATACTGACCCTCTGACAATGTGGCACTCCCTCAGAACTGACCCTCTGTCAGTGCGGAATTCCCTCAGTACTGACCCTCTGACAATGTGGCACTCTCACAGTACTGACCCTCTGACAATGTGGCACTGCCACAGTACTGACACTCTGACAGTGCGGCACTCCTCAGTACTGTCCCTCTGACAGTGCTGCGCTCCCTCAGTACTGACGCTCTCACAGTGCGGCGCTCCCTCAGGACTGACCCTCTGACAGTGCGGCGCTCCCTCAGTACTGACCCTCTGACAATGTGGCACTCCCTCAGTACTGACTCTCTGACAGTGCGGCACTCCCTCAGTACTGACCCTCTGACAGTGCGGCGCTCCCTCAGTACTCACCCTCTGACAGTGCGGCGCTCCCTCAGTACTGACCCTCTGACAGTGCGGCACTCCCTCAGTACTGACCCTCTGACAGTGCGGCACTCCCTCACTACTGACCCTCTGACAGTGCGGCGCTCCCTCAGTACTGACCCTCTGACAGTGCGGCGCTCCCTCAGTACTGACCCTCTGACAGTGCGGCACTCCCTCAGGACTGACCCTCTGACAGTGCGACACTCCCTCACTACTGACCCTCTGGCAGTGCGGCTCTCCCTCAGTACTGACCCTTTGACAGTGCGGAACTCCTTCAGTACTGACCCTCTGACAGTGCGACACTCCCTCACTACTGACCCTCTGGCAGTGCGGCACTCCCTCAGTACTGACCCTCTGACAGTGCGGCGCTCCCTCAATACTGACACTCTGACAGTGCAGCACTGCCTCAGTACTGACCCACTGACAGTGCGGAGCTCCCTCAGTACTGACCCTCTGACAGTGCAGCGCTCCCTCAGTACTGACCCTCTGACAGTGCAGCACTCGCTCAGTACTGACTCTCTGACAGTGCAGCACTCCCTCAGTACTGACCCTCTGACAGTGCGGCACTCCCTCAGAACTGACCCTCTGACAGTGCGTTGCTCCCCCAGTACTGACCCTCTGACAGTGCGGCACTCCCTCAGTACTGATACACTGACAGTGCGGCGCTCCCTCAGTACTGATACACTGACAGTGCGGCACTCCCTCAGTACTGACCCTCTGACAGTGCGGCACTCCCTCAGTACTGATACACTGACAGTGCGGCACTCCCTCAGTACTGACCCTCTGACAGTGCGGCACTCCCTCAGTACTGACCCATTGACAGTGCGGCGCTCCCTCAGTACTCACCCTCTGACAGTGCGGCGCTCCCTCATTACTGACCCTCTGACAGTGCGGCACTCACTCAGTACTGACCCTCTGACAGTGCAGCACTCCCTCACTACTGACACTCTGACAGTGCGGCGCTCCCTCAGTACTGACCCTCTGACAGTGCGGCGCTCCCTCAGTACTGACCCTCTGACAGTGCGGCACTCCCTCAGTACTGACCCTCTGACAGTGCGACACTCCCTCACTACTGTCCCTCTGGCAGTGCGGCTCTCCATCAGTACTGACCCTCTGACAGTGCGGCACTCCCTCAGTACTGACCCTCTGACAGTGCGGCACTCCCTCAGTACTGACCCTCTGACAGTGCGGCACTCCCTCAGTACTGACCCTCTGACTGTGCAGCACTCCCTCAGTACTGTCGCTCTGACAGTGCGGTGTTCCCTCAGTACTGACCCTCTGACAGTGCAGCACTCCCTCAGTACTGTCCCTCTGACAGTGCGGTGTTCCCTCAGTACTGACCCTCTGACAGTGCAGCACTCCCTCAGTACTGACCCTCTGACAGTGCGGCGCTCCCTCAGTACTGACCCTCTGACAGTGCGGCGCTCCCTCAGTACTGACCCTTTGACAGTGCGGCGCTCCCTCAGTACTGACCCTCTGACAGTGCAGCAATCCCTCAGTACTGACCCTCTGACAGTGCGGCACTCCCTCAGTACTGACCCTCTGACAGTGCGGCACTCCCTCAGTACTGACCCTCTGACAGTGCGGCAATCCCTCAGTACTGACCCTCTGACAGTGCAGCAATCCCTCAGTACTGACCCTCTGACAGTGCAGCACTCCCTCAGTACTGACCCTCTGACAGTGCGGCACTCCCTCAGTACTGACCCTCTGACAGTGCGACACTCCCTCACTACTGACCCTCTGGCAGTGCGGCACTCCCTCAGTACTGACCCTCTGACAGTGCGGCACTCCCTCAGTACTGACCCTCTGACAGTGCAGCACTCCCTCAGTACTGACCCACTGACAGTGCGGAGCTCCCTCAGTACTGACCCTTTGACAGTGCGGAACTCCTTCAGTACTGACACTGTCAGTGCAACACTCCCTCAGTACTGACCCTCTGACAGTGCGGCGCTCCCTCAATACTGACCCTCTGACAGTGCAGCACTCCCTCAGTACTGACCCACTGACAGTGCGGAGCTCCCTCAGTACTGACCCTCTGACAGTGCAGCGCTCCCTCAGTACTGACCCTCTGACAGTGCAGCACTCGCTCAGTACTGACCCTCTGACAGTGCAGCACTCCCTCAGTACTGACCCTCTGACAGTGCGGCACTCCCTCAGTACTGAACCTCTGACAGTGCGTTGCTCCCCCAGTACTGACCCTCTGACAGTGCGGCACTCCCTCAGTACTGATACACTGACAGTGCGGCACTCCCTCAGTACTGACCCTCTGACAGTGCGGCACTCCCTCAGTACTGATACACTGACAGTGCGGCACTCCCTCAGGACTGACACTCTGACAGTGCGGCGCTCCCTCAGTACTGACCCTCTGACAGTGCGGCGCTCCCTCAGTACTGACCCTCTGACAGTGCGGCACTCCCTCAGTACTGACCCTCTGTCAGTGCGGAATTCCCTCAGTACTGACCCTCTGACAATGTGGCACTCTCACAGTACTGACCTCTGACAGTGCGGCACTCCATCAGTACTGACCCTCTGACAATGTGGCACTGCCACAGTACTGACACTCTGACAGTGCGGCACTCCTCAGTACTGTCCCTCTGACAGTGCTGCGCTCCCTCAGTACTGACGCTCTCACAGTGCGGCGCTCCCTCAGTACTGACCCTCTGACAGTGCGGCGCTCCCTCAGTACTGACCCTCTGACAATGTGGCACTCCCTCAGTACTGACTCTCTGACAGTGCGGCACTCCCTCAGTACTGACCCTCTGACAGTGCGGCGCTCCCTCAGTACTCACCCTCTGACAGTGCGGCGCTCCCTCAGTACTGACCCTCTGACAGTGCGGCACTCCCTCAGTACTGACCCTCTGACAGTGCGGCACTCCCTCACTACTGACCCTCTGACAGTGCGGCGCTCCCTCAGTACTGACCCTCTGACAGTGCGGCGCTCCCTCAGTACTGACCCTCTGACAGTGCGGCACTCCCTCAGGACTGACCCTCTGACAGTGCGACACTCCCTCACTACTGACCCTCTGGCAGTGCGGCTCTCCCTCAGTACTGACCCTTTGACAGTGCGGAACTCCTTCAGTACTGACCCTCTGACAGTGCGACACTCCCTCACTACTGACCCTCTGGCAGTGCGGCACTCCCTCAGTACTGACCCTCTGACAGTGCGGCGCTCCCTCAATACTGACACTCTGACAGTGCAGCACTGCCTCAGTACTGACCCACTGACAGTGCGGAGCTCCCTCAGTACTGACCCTCTGACAGTGCAGCGCTCCCTCAGTACTGACCCTCTGACAGTGCAGCACTCGCTCAGTACTGACTCTCTGACAGTGCAGCACTCCCTCAGTACTGACCCTCTGACAGTGCGGCACTCCCTCAGAACTGACCCTCTGACAGTGCGTTGCTCCCCCAGTACTGACCCTCTGACAGTGCGGCACTCCCTCAGTACTGATACACTGACAGTGCGGCGCTCCCTCAGTACTGATACACTGACAGTGCGGCACTCCCTCAGTACTGACCCTCTGACAGTGCGGCACTCCCTCAGTACTGATACACTGACAGTGCGGCACTCCCTCAGTACTGACCCTCTGACAGTGAGGCACTCCCTCAGTACTGACCCATTGACAGTGCGGCGCTCCCTCAGTACTCACCCTCTGACAGTGCGGCGCTCCCTCATTACTGACCCTCTGACAGTGCGGCACTCACTCAGTACTGACCCTCTGACAGTGCAGCACTCCCTCACTACTGACACTCTGACAGTGCGGCGCTCCCTCAGTACTGACCCTCTGACAGTGCGGCGCTCCCTCAGTACTGACCCTCTGACAGTGCGGCACTCCCTCAGTACTGACCCTCTGACAGTGCGACACTCCCTCACTACTGTCCCTCTGGCAGTGCGGCTCTCCATCAGTACTGACCCTCTGACAGTGCGGCACTCCCTCAGTACTGACCCTCTGACAGTGCGGCACTCCCTCAGTACTGACCCTCTGACAGTGCGGCACTCCCTCAGTACTGACCCTCTGACTGTGCAGCACTCCCTCAGTACTGTCGCTCTGACAGTGCGGTGTTCCCTCAGTACTGACCCTCTGACAGTGCAGCACTCCCTCAGTACTGTCCCTCTGACAGTGCGGTGTTCCCTCAGTACTGACCCTCTGACAGTGCAGCACTCCCTCAGTACTGACCCTCTGACAGTGCGGCGCTCCCTCAGTACTGACCCTCTGACAGTGCGGCGCTCCCTCAGTACTGATCCTTTGACAGTGCGGCGCTCCCTCAGTACTGACCCTCTGACAGTGCAGCAATCCCTCAGTACTGACCCTCTGACAGTGCGGCACTCCCTCAGTACTGACCCTCTGACAGTGCGGCACTCCCTCAGTACTGACCCTCTGACAGTGCGGCAATCCCTCAGTACTGACCCTCTGACAGTGCAGCAATCCCTCAGTACTGACCCTCTGACAGTGCAGCACTCCCTCAGTACTGACCCTCTGACAGTGCGGCACTCCCTCAGTACTGACCCTCTGACAGTGCGACACTCCCTCACTACTGACCCTCTGGCAGTGCGGCACTCCCTCAGTACTGACCCTCTGACAGTGCGGCACTCCCTCAGTACTGACCCTCTGACAGTGCAGCACTCCCTCAGTACTGACCCACTGACAGTGCGGAGCTCCCTCAGTACTGACCCTTTGACAGTGCGGAACTCCTTCAGTACTGACACTGTCAGTGCAACACTCCCTCAGTACTGACCCTCTGACAGTGCGGCGCTCCCTCAATACTGACCCTCTGACAGTGCAGCACTCCCTCAGTACTGACCCACTGACAGTGCGGAGCTCCCTCAGTACTGACCCTCTGACAGTGCAGCGCTCCCTCAGTACTGACCCTCTGACAGTGCAGCACTCGCTCAGTACTGACCCTCTGACAGTGCAGCACTCCCTCAGTACTGACCCTCTGACAGTGCGGCACTCCCTCAGTACTGAACCTCTGACAGTGCGTTGCTCCCCCAGTACTGACCCTCTGACAGTGCGGCACTCCCTCAGTACTGATACACTGACAGTGCGGCACTCCCTCAGTACTGACCCTCTGACAGTGCGGCACTCCCTCAGTACTGATACACTGACAGTGCGGCACTCCCTCAGGACTGACACTCTGACAGTGCGGCGCTCCCTCAGTACTGACCCTCTGACAGTGCGGCGCTCCCTCAGTACTGACCCTCTGACAGTGCGGCACTCCCTCAGTACTGACCCTCTGACAGTGCGACACTCCCTCACTACTGACCCTCTGGCAGTGCGGCTCTCCCTCAGTACTGACCCTCTGACAGTGCGGCACTCCCTCAGTACTGACCCTCTGACAGTGCGGCACTCCCTCAGTACTGAACCTCTGACATTGCGGCACTCCCTCAGAACTGACCCTCTGACTGTGCAGCACTCCCTCAGTACTGTCGCTCTGACAGTGCGGTGTTCCCTCAGTACTGACCCTCTGACAGTGCAGCACTCCCTCAGTACTGTCCCTCTGACAGTGCGGTGTTCCCTCAGTACTGACCCTCTGACAGTGCAGCACTCCCTCAGTACTGACCCTCTGACAGTGCGGCGCTCCCTCAGTACTGACCCTCTGACAGTGCGGCGCTCCCTCAGTACTGACCCTTTGACAGTGCGGCGCTCCCTCAGTACTGACCCTCTGACAGTGCAGCAATCCCTCAGTACTGAACCTCGGGCAGTGCGGCACTCCCTCAGTACTGACCCTCTGACAGTGCAGCAATCCCTCAGTACTGACCCTCTGACAGTGCAGCACTCCCTCAGTACTGACCCTCTGACAGTGCAGCACTCCCTCAGTACTGACCCTCTGACAGTGTGGCACTCCCTCAGTGCTGACCCTCTGACAGTGCGGCACTCCCTCAGTCCTGTCCCTCTGACAGTGCGGCGCTCCCTCAGTACTGACCCTCTGACAGTGCGGCACTCCCTCAGTACTGACCCATTGACAGTGCGGCGCTCCCTCAGTACTGACCCACTGACAGTGCGGAGCTCCCTCAGTACTGACCCTCTGACAGTGCAGCGCTCCCTCAGGACTGACCCTCTGACAGTGCAGCACTCGCTCAGTACTGACCCTCTGACAGTGCAGCACTCCCTCAGTACTGACCCTCTGACAGTGCGGCACTCCCTCAGTACTGAACCTCTGACAGTGCGTTGCTCCCCCAGTACTGACCCTCTGACAGTGCGGCACTCCCTCAGTACTGATACACTGACAGTGCGGCACTCCCTCAGGACTGACACTCTGACAGTGCGGCGCTCCCTCAGTACTGACCCTCTGACAGTGCGGCGCTCCCTCAGTACTGACCCTCTGACAGTGCGGCACTGCCTCAGTACTGACCCTCTGACAGTGCGACACTCCCTCACTACTGACCCTCTGGCAGTGCGGCTCTCCCTCAGTACTGACCCTCTGACAGTGCGGCACTCCCTCAGTACTGACCCTCTGACAGTGCGGCACTCCCTCAGTACTGACCCTCTGACATTGCGGCACTCCCTCAGTACTGACCCTCTGACTGTGCAGCACTCCCTCAGTACTGTCGCTCTGACAGTGCGGTGTTCCCTCAGTACTGACCCTCTGACAGTGCAGCACTCCCTCAGTACTGTCCCTCTGACAGTGCGGTGTTCCCTCAGTACTGACCCTCTGACAGTGCAGCACTCCCTCAGTACTGACCCTCTGACAGTGCGGCGCTCCCTCAGTACTGACCCTCTGACAGTGCGGCGCTCCCTCAGTACTGACCCTTTGACAGTGCGGCGCTCCCTCAGTACTGACCCTCTGACAGTGCAGCAATCCCTCAGTACTGAACCTCGGGCAGTGCGGCACTCCCTCAGTACTGACCCTCTGACAGTGCAGCAATCCCTCAGTACTGACCCTCTGACAGTGCAGCACTCCCTCAGTACTGACCCTCTGACAGTGCAGCACTCCCTCAGTACTGACCCTCTGACAGTGTGGCACTCCCTCAGTACTGACCCTCTGACAGTGTGGCACTCCCTCAGTGCTGACCCTCTGACAGTGCGGCGCTCCCTCAGTACTGACCCTCTGACAGTGCTGCACTCCCTCAGTACTGAACCTCTAACAGTGCAGCACTCCCTCAGTACTGACCCTCTGACAGTTCGGCACTCCCTCAGTACTGACCCTCTGACTGTGTGGCACACCCTCAGTACTGACCCTCTGACAGGGCGGCACTCCCTCAGTACTGACCCTCTGACAGTGCAGCACTCCCTCAGTACTGACCCTCTGACAGTGCAGCACTCCCTCAGTACTGACCCTCTGACAGTGCGGCACTCCCTCAGTACTGACCCTCTGACAGAGCAGCAGTCCCTCAGTACTGACCCTCTGACAGTGCGGCGCCCCCTCAGTACTGACCCTCTGACAGTGCTGCGCTCCCTCAGTACTGACCCTCTGACAGTGCGGCACTCCCTCAGTACTGACCCTCTGACAGTGCGGCACTCTCTCAGTACTGACCCTCTGTCAGTGCGGCGCTCCCTCAGTACTGACCCTCTGACAGCGCGGCACTCACACAGTACTGACCCTCTGACAGCGCGGCACTCCCACATTACTGACCCTCTGACAGTGCGGCGCTCCCTCAGTACTGACCCTCTGACAGTGCAGCGCTCCCTCAGTACTGACCCTCTGACAGTGCGGCACTCCCACAGTACTGACCCTCTGACAGGGTGGCGCTCACTCTGTACTGACCCTCTGTCAGTGCGGCACTCCCACATAACTGACCCTCTGGCAGTGTGGCTCTCCCTCAGTACTGACCCTCTGACAGTGCGGCACTCCCTCAGTACTGACCCTCTGACAGTGCGGCACTCCCTCAGTACTGACCCTCTGACATTGCGGCACTCCCTCAGTACTGACCCTCTGACTGTGCAGCACTCCCTCAGTACTGTCGCTCTGACAGTGCGGTGTTCCCTCAGTACTGACCCTCTGACAGTGCAGCACTCCCTCAGTACTGTCCCTCTGACAGTGCGGTGTTCCCTCAGTACTGACCCTCTGACAGTGCAGCACTCCCTCAGTACTGACCCTCTGACAGTGCGGCGCTCCCTCAGTACTGACCCTCTGACAGTGCGGCGCTCCCTCAGTACTGACCCTTTGACAGTGCGGCGCTCCCTCAGTACTGACCCTCTGACAGTGCAGCAATCCCTCAGTACTGAACCTCGGGCAGTGCGGCACTCCCTCAGTACTGACCCTCTGACAGTGCAGCAATCCCTCAGTACTGACCCTCTGACAGTGCAGCACTCCCTCAGTACTGACCCTCTGACAGTGCAGCACTCCCTCAGTACTGACCCTCTGACAGTGTGGCACTCCCTCAGTACTGACCCTCTGACAGTGTGGCACTCCCTCAGTGCTGACCCTCTGACAGTGCGGCGCTCCCTCAATACTGACCCTCTGACAGTGCTGCACTCCCTCAGTACTGAACCTCTAACAGTGCAGCACTCCCTCAGTACTGACCCTCTGACAGTTCGGCACTCCCTCAGTACTGACCCTCTGACTGTGTGGCACACCCTCAGTACTGACCCTCTGACAGGGCGGCACTCCCTCAGTACTGACCCTCTGACAGTGCAGCACTCCCTCAGTACTGACCCTCTGACAGTGCAGCACTCCCTCAGTACTGACCCTCTGACAGTGCGGCACTCCCTCAGTACTGACCCTCTGACAGAGCAGCAGTCCCTCAGTACTGACCCTCTGACAGTGCGGCGCCCCCTCAGTACTGACCCTCTGACAGTGCTGCGCTCCCTCAGTACTGACCCTCTGACAGTGTGGCACTCCCTCAGTACTGACCCTCTGACAGTGCGGCACTCTCTCAGTACTGACCCTCTGTCAGTGCGGCGCTCCCTCAGTACTGACCCTCTGACAGCGCGGCACTCCCACAGTACTGACCCTCTGACAGCGCGGCACTCCCACATTACTGACCCTCTGACAGTGCGGCGCTCCCTCAGTACTGACCCTCTGACAGTGCAGCGCTCCCTCAGTACTGACCCTCTGACAGTGCGGCACTCCCACAGTACTGACCCTCTGACAGTGCGGCACTCCCTCAGTACTGACCCTCTGACAGGGTGGCGCTCACTCTGTACTGACCCTCTGTCAGTGCGGCACTCCCACATAACTGACCCTCTGTCAGTGCGGAATTCCCTCAGTACTTACCCTCTGACAATGTGGCACTCTCACAGTACTGACCTCTGACAGTGCGGCACTCCATCAGTACTGACCCTCTGACAATGTGGCACTGCCACAGTACTGACACTCTGACAGTGCGGCACTCCTCAGTACTGTCCCTCTGACAGTGCTGCGCTCCCTCAGTACTGACGCTCTCACAGTGCGGCACTCTCACAGTACTGACCCTCTGATAGTGCGGCACTCCCTCAGTACTGACCCTCTGACAGTGCAGCACTCCCTCAGTACTGACCCTCTGACAGTGCGGTGCTCCCTCAGTACTGACCCACTGACAGTGCGGCGCTCCCTCAGTACTGACCCTCTGACAATGTGGCACTCCCTCAGTACTGACTCTCTGACAGTGCGGCACTCCCTCAGTACTGACCCTCTGACAGTGCGGCGCTCCCTCAGTACTCACCCTCTGACAGTGCGGCGCTCCCTCAGTACTGACCCTCTGACAGTGCGGCACTCCCTCAGTACTGACCCTCTGACAGTGCGGCACTCCCTCACTACTGACCCTCTGACAGTGCGGCGCTCCCTCAGTACTGACCCTCTGACAGTGCGGCACTCCCTCAGGACTGACCCTCTGACAGTGCAGCTCTCCCTCAGTACTGACCCTTTGACAGTGCGGCGCTCCCTCACTACTGACCCTCTGGCAGTGCGGCTCTCCCTCAGTACTGACCCTTTGACAGTGCGGCGCTCCCTCAATACTGACCGTCTGACAGTGCAGCACTCCCTCAGTACTGATCCTCTGACAGTGCGGCACTCCCTCAGGACTGACCCACTGACAGTGCAGCACTCGCTCAGTACTGACCCTCTGACAGTGCAGCACTCGCTCAGTACTGACCCTCTGACAGTGCAGCACTCCCTCAGTACTGACCCTCTGACAGTGCAGCACTCCCTCAGAACTGACCCTCTGACAGTGCGTTGCTCCACCAGTACTGACCCTCTGACAGTGCGGCACTCCCTCAGTCCTGATACACTGACAGTGCGGCACTCCCTCAGTACTGACCCTCTGACAGTGCGGCACTCCCTCAGTACTGATACACTGACAGTGCGGCACTCCCTCAGTACTGACCCTCTGACAGTGCGGCACTCCCTCAGTACTGATACACTGACAGTGCGGCACTCCCTCAGTACTGACCCTCTGACAGTGCGGCACTCCCTCAGTACTGACCCATTGACAGTGCGGCGCTCCCTCAGTACTGATACACTGACAGTGCGGCACTCCCTCAGTACTGACCCTCTGACAGTGCGGCACTCCCTCAGTACTGACCCTCTGACAGTGCGGCACTCCCTCAGTACTGATACACTGACAGTGCGGCACTCCCTCAGTACTGACCCTCTGACAGTGCGGCACTCCCTCAGTACTGACCCATTGACAGTGCGGCACTCCCTCAGTACTGACCCTCTGACAGTGCGGCACTCCCTCAGTACTGATACACTGACAGTGCGGCACTCCCTCAGTACTGATACACTGACAGTGCGGCACTCCCTCAGTACTGACCCTCTGACAGTGCGGCACTCCCTCAGTACTGACCCTCTGACAGTGCGGCACTCCCTCAGTACTGATACACTGACAGTGCGGCACTCCCTCAGTACTGACCCTCTGACAGTGCGGCACTCCCTCAGTACTGACCCATTGACAGTGCGGCACTCCCTCAGTACT
This sequence comes from Scyliorhinus torazame, assembly GCF_047496885.1. Classification (NCBI taxonomy): domain Eukaryota; kingdom Metazoa; phylum Chordata; class Chondrichthyes; order Carcharhiniformes; family Scyliorhinidae; genus Scyliorhinus; species Scyliorhinus torazame. The sequence continues at coordinate 7,591,167 of NC_092711.1, forward strand.
GACCCTCTGACAGTGCGGCACTCCCTCAGTACTGATACACTGACAGTGCGGCACTCCCTCAGTACTGACCCTCTGACAGTGCGGCACTCCCTCAGTACTGATACACTGACAGTGCGGCACTCCCTCAGTACTGACCCTCTGACAGTGCGGCACTCCCTCAGTACTGACCCATTGACAGTGCGGCGCTCCCTCAGTACTGACCCACTGACAGTGCGGAGCTCCCTCAGTACTGACCCTCTGACAGTGCAGCGCTCCCTCAGGACTGACCCTCTGACAGTGCAGCACTCGCTCAGTACTGACCCTCTGACAGTGCAGCACTCCCTCAGTACTGACCCTCTGACAGTGCGGCACTCCCTCAGTACTGAACCTCTGACAGTGCGTTGCTCCCCCAGTACTGACCCTCTGACAGTGCGGCACTCCCTCAGTACTGATACACTGACAGTGCGGCACTCCCTCAGGACTGACACTCTGACAGTGCGGCGCTCCCTCAGTACTGACCCTCTGACAGTGCGGCGCTCCCTCAGTACTGACCCTCTGACAGTGCGGCACTGCCTCAGTACTGACCCTCTGACAGTGCGACACTCCCTCACTACTGACCCTCTGGCAGTGCGGCTCTCCCTCAGTACTGACCCTCTGACAGTGCGGCACTCCCTCAGTACTGACCCTCTGACAGTGCGGCACTCCCTCAGTACTGACCCTCTGACATTGCGGCACTCCCTCAGTACTGACCCTCTGACTGTGCAGCACTCCCTCAGTACTGTCGCTCTGACAGTGCGGTGTTCCCTCAGTACTGACCCTCTGACAGTGCAGCACTCCCTCAGTACTGTCCCTCTGACAGTGCGGTGTTCCCTCAGTACTGACCCTCTGACCGTGCAGCACTCCCTCAGTACTGACCCTCTGACAGTGCGGCGCTCCCTCAGTACTGACCCTCTGACAGTGCGGCGCTCCCTCAGTACTGACCCTTTGACAGTGCGGCGCTCCCTCAGTACTGACCCTCTGACAGTGCAGCAATCCCTCAGTACTGAACCTCGGGCAGTGCGGCACTCCCTCAATACTGACCCTCTGACAGTGCAGCAATCCCTCAGTACTGACCCTCTGACAGTGCAGCACTCCCTCAGTACTGACCCTCTGACAGTGCAGCACTCCCTCAGTACTGACCCTCTGACAGTGTGGCACTCCCTCAGTACTGACCCTCTGACAGTGTGGCACTCCCTCAGTGCTGACCCTCTGACAGTGCGGCGCTCCCTCAGTACTGACCCTCTGACAGTGCTGCACTCCCTCAGTACTGAACCTCTAACAGTGCAGCACTCCCTCAGTACTGACCCTCTGACAGTTCGGCACTCCCTCAGTACTGACCCTCTGACTGTGTGGCACACCCTCAGTACTGACCCTCTGACAGGGCGGCACTCCCTCAGTACTGACCCTCTGACAGTGCAGCACTCCCTCAGTACTGACCCTCTGACAGTGCAGCACTCCCTCAGTACTGACCCTCTGACAGTGCGGCACTCCCTCAGTACTGACCCTCTGACAGAGCAGCAGTCCCTCAGTACTGACCCTCTGACAGTGCGGCGCCCCCTCAGTACTGACCCTCTGACAGTGCTGCGCTCCCTCAGTACTGACCCTCTGACAGTGCGGCACTCCCTCAGTACTGACCCTCTGACAGTGCGGCACTCTCTCAGTACTGACCCTCTGTCAGTGCGGCGCTCCCTCAGTACTGACCCTCTGACAGCGCGGCACTCACACAGTACTGACCCTCTGACAGCGCGGCACTCCCACATTACTGACCCTCTGACAGTGCGGCGCTCCCTCAGTACTGACCCTCTGACAGTGCAGCGCTCCCTCAGTACTGACCCTCTGACAGTGCGGCACTCCCACAGTACTGACCCTCTGACAGGGTGGCGCTCACTCTGTACTGACCCTCTGTCAGTGCGGCACTCCCACATAACTGACCCTCTGGCAGTGTGGCTCTCCCTCAGTACTGACCCTCTGACAGTGCGGCACTCCCTCAGTACTGACCCTCTGACAGTGCGGCACTCCCTCAGTACTGACCCTCTGACATTGCGGCACTCCCTCAGTACTGACCCTCTGACTGTGCAGCACTCCCTCAGTACTGTCGCTCTGACAGTGCGGTGTTCCCTCAGTACTGACCCTCTGACAGTGCAGCACTCCCTCAGTACTGTCCCTCTTACAGTGCGGTGTTCCCTCAGTACTGACCCTCTGACAGTGCAGCACTCCCTCAGTACTGACCCTCTGACAGTGCGGCGCTCCCTCAGTACTGACCCTCTGACAGTGCGGCGCTCCCTCAGTACTGACCCTTTGACAGTGCGGCGCTCCCTCAGTACTGACCCTCTGACAGTGCAGCAATCCCTCAGTACTGAACCTCGGGCAGTGCGGCACTCCCTCAGTACTGACCCTCTGACAGTGCAGCAATCCCTCAGTACTGACCCTCTGACAGTGCAGCACTCCCTCAGTACTGACCCTCTGACAGTGCAGCACTCCCTCAGTACTGACCCTCTGACAGTGTGGCACTCCCTCAGTACTGACCCTCTGACAGTGTGGCACTCCCTCAGTGCTGACCCTCTGACAGTGCGGCGCTCCCTCAGTACTGACCCTCTGACAGTGCTGCACTCCCTCAGTACTGAACCTCTAACAGTGCAGCACTCCCTCAGTACTGACCCTCTGACAGTTCGGCACTCCCTCAGTACTGACCCTCTGACTGTGTGGCACACCCTCAGTACTGACCCTCTGACAGGGCGGCACTCCCTCAGTACTGACCCTCTGACAGTGCAGCACTCCCTCAGTACTGACCCTCTGACAGTGCAGCACTCCCTCAGTACTGACCCTCTGACAGTGCGGCACTCTCTCAGTACTGACCCTCTGACAGAGCAGCAGTCCCTCAGTACTGACCCTCTGACAGTGCGGCGCCCCCTCAGTACTGACCCTCTGACAGTGCTGCGCTCCCTCAGTACTGACCCTCTGACAGTGTGGCACTCCCTCAGTACTGACCCTCTGACAGTGCGGCACTCTCTCAGTACTGACCCTCTGTCAGTGCGGCGCTCCCTCAGTACTGACCCTCTGACAGCGCGGCACTCCCACAGTACTGACCCTCTGACAGCGCGGCACTCCCACATTACTGACCCTCTGACAGTGCGGCGCTCCCTCAGTACTGACCCTCTGACAGTGCAGCGCTCCCTCAGTACTGACCCTCTGACAGTGCGGCACTCCCACAGTACTGACCCTCTGACAGTGCGGCACTCCCTCAGTACTGACCCTCTGACAGGGTGGCGCTCACTCTGTACTGACCCTCTGTCAGTGCGGCACTCCCACATAACTGACCCTCTGTCAGTGCGGAATTCCCTCAGTACTTACCCTCTGACAATGTGGCACTCTCACAGTACTGACCTCTGACAGTGCGGCACTCCCTCAGTACTGACCCTCTGACAATGTGGCACTGCCACAGTACTGACACTCTGACAGTGCGGCACTCCTCAGTACTGTCCCTCTGACAGTGCTGCGCTCCCTCAGTACTGACGCTCTCACAGTGCGGCACTCCCACAGTACTGACCCTCTGATAGTGCGGCACTCCCTCAGTACTGACCCTCTGACAGTGCAGCACTCCCTCAGTACTGACCCTCTGACAGTGCGGTGCTCCCTCAGTACTGACCCACTGACAGTGCGGCGCTCCCTCAGTACTGACCCTCTGACAATGTGGCACTCCCTCAGTACTGACTCTCTGACAGTGCGGCACTCCCTCAGTACTGACCCTCTGACAGTGCGGCGCTCCCTCAGTACTCACCCTCTGACAGTGCGGCGCTCCCTCAGTACTGACCCTCTGACAGTGCGGCACTCCCTCAGTACTGACCCTCTGACAGTGCGGCACTCCCTCACTACTGACCCTCTGACAGTGCGGCGCTCCCTCAGTACTGACCCTCTGACAGTGCGGCACTCCCTCAGGACTGACCCTCTGACAGTGCAGCTCTCCCTCAGTACTGACCCTTTGACAGTGCGGCGCTCCCTCACTACTGACCCTCTGGCAGTGCGGCTCTCCCTCAGTACTGACCCTTTGACAGTGCGGCGCTCCCTCAATACTGACCCTCTGACAGTGCAGCACTCCCTCAGTACTGATCCTCTGACAGTGCGGCACTCCCTCAGGACTGACCCACTGACAGTGCAGCACTCGCTCAGTACTGACCCTCTGACAGTGCAGCACTCGCTCAGTACTGACCCTCTGACAGTGCAGCACCCCCTCAGTACTGACCCTCTGACAGTGCGGCACTCCCTCAGAACTGACCCTCTGACAGTGCGTTGCTCCACCAGTACTGACCCTCTGACAGTGCGGCACTCCCTCAGTCCTGATACACTGACAGTGCGGCACTCCCTCAGTACTGACCCTCTGACAGTGCGGCACTCCCTCAGTACTGATACACTGACAGTGCGGCACTCCCTCAGTACTGACCCTCTGACAGTGCGGCACTCCCTCAGTACTGATACACTGACAGTGCGGCACTCCCTCAGTACTGACCCTCTGACAGTGCGGCACTCCCTCAGTACTGACCCATTGACAGTGCGGCGCTCCCTCAGTACTCACCCTCTGACAGTGCGGCGCTCCCTCAGTACTGACCCTCTGACAGTGCGGCACTCCCTCAGTACTGACCCTCTGACAGTGCGGCACTCCCTCAGTACTGATACACTGACAGTGCGGCACTCCCTCAGTACTGACCCTCTGACAGTGCGGCACTCCCTCAGTACTGACCCATTGACAGTGCGGCGCTCCCTCAGTACTCACCCTCTGACAGTGCGGCGCTCCCTCAGTACTGACCCTCTGACAGTGCGGCGCTCCCTCAGTACTGACCCTCTGACAGTGCGGCACTCCCTCAGTACTGACCCTCTGACAGTGCAGCACTCCCTCAGTACTGACTCTCTGACAGTGCAGCACTCCCTCAGTACTGACCCTCTGACAGTGCGGCGCTCCCTCAGTACTGACCCTCTGACAGTGCAGCACTCCCTCAGTACTGACCCACTGACAGTGCAGCACTCGCTCAGTACTGACCCTCTGACAGTGCAGCACTCCCTCAGTACTGACCCTCTGACAGTGCGGCACTCCCTCAGAACTGACCCTCTGACAGTGCGTTGCTCCCCCAGTACTGACCCTCTGACAGTGCGGCACTCCCTCAGTACTGATACACTGACAGTGCGGCACTCCCTCAGTACTGACCCTCTGACAGTGCGGCACTCCCTCAGTACTGACCCTCTGACAGTGCGGCGCTCCCTCAGTACTGACCCTCTGACAGTGCGGCACTCCCTCAGTACTGACCCTCTGACAGTGCGGCGCTCCACCAGTACTGACCCTCTGACAGTGCGGCACTCCCTCAGTACTGATACACTGACAGTGCGGCACTCCCTCAGTACTGACCCTCTGACAGTGCGGCACTCCCTCAGTTCTGATACACTGACAGTGCGGCGCTCTCTCAGTACTGACCCTCTGACAGTGCAGCACTCCCTCAGTACTGACCCTCTGACAGTGCGGCACTCCCTCAGTACTGATACACTGACAGTGCGGCACTCCCTCAGTACTGACCCTCTGACAGTGCGGCACTCCCTCAGTTCTGATACACTGACAGTGCTGCACTCCCTCAGTACTGACCGTCTGACAGTGCGGCCCCCTAATCCCAAAACCTACCCGTCTTTGGGCAAAGATCTATATTCAACCTGTTGACGTCGATTCAGGATCAATCAAGTCATAGAACAAACAGTGCAGAAGGAGGCCATTCGGCCCATCGAGTCTGCGCCGGCCCACTTAAGCCCTCACTTCCACCCTATCCCCTTAACCCAATAACCCCTCCTGACCTTTTTGGACACTAAGGGCAATTTATTAAGGCCAATCCACCTAGCCTGCACGTCTTTGGACTGTGGGAGGAAACCGGAGCACCCGGAGGAAACCCACGCAGACACGGGGGAGGACGTGCAGACTCCGCACAGAGAGTGACCCAGCGGGGAATCGAACCTGGGACCCTGGCGCTGTGAAACAACTGTGCTCACCATTGTGCCACCGTGCTGCCCTGCTGACTACTGAGGGAGTCGCCTCTTTCCGCCTCTAAACTCCGGCGCCTGACGCATCACTGGGATGATTCCCTCACCCCCACCCGTGTCCCACGGAGACGCCCGATCCCTTACCTTGTAGATTCGGACGGGCGGCACTGTTGACATCAGTCCAGGGGCCAGGTGCATGCTGGTCTGCCCGCAGTGTGCCACCTGGTAGTGGAGAGGTTCGTAGGTCAAGGGGTCGCCCCCCCGCTGATGTTGCTGGGCGGCCCCCATCGCCTCCCGGGGCTCCTCCTTGACCGGGGCCTGGGAGTGGCCCGGGTCGTAGGCCGGGCGCCCCCCACCTCCCACCAGTTTCCGGTCCGCCCCGTAGAGGGAGGGCGGCGGGTAGCCGTAGGGGGTGGCGGGGGCAGGGGGCGCCCCGTGGTGGTGGTAGGTGTACGGGTAGGACGGGCCCTCGGCCTTCAGCCGCTCGTGCTTGGCGAAGAGGTCGCTCAGGAACTCCTCGCCCCCGTCCAGGACGTAGGCCCCCAGATCAATGGACGCCTCCCCGTCGTCGATGGCGCCCGTCTCCCCCGGCGACGGGCGCGAGGGGTATCCGGACGGGGCGGGGCCTGGGCGCCGCTCGCAGTCGTACAGGTGGTGGCCCTGGGAAGACATGGGGCAGGCCGCTCTCTCTCTTACCCTCCTCTATCTCTCTGCCTCTATCTCACTCTCCCTCTCTCTCTCTCTCTCCTACCTCTCTGTCTCTCTCTCTCCCTCCCTCTCACCCCCCCCGTCTCTCAGATAGAGCGTTGGGTCCTCGCAGGCCAGGTGAAATTCAACCTCAGAATCCAAACGCCCCTCTACCTCTCTTCCCCTCCCTACTTCACTCTTTCCCTTTCCCCGCCTCCCTGTCTCTATCTCTCTTTCGATCTCTGACCCTCCCCACCTCCCCTCTGTCTCGACCTCCGCGTCTCTCTCTCTCTCTCCGTCACTCTCTGTCTGTCCCTCGCTCTGCCTCTGTCTCCACCTCTCTCTCTCACGCACTCCCTCTCTCCGTCTCTCCCTCTCTGCTTGTCCCTTCCTGTCTCGCCGTCCCTCTCTTTCAATCTTCTTCTCTGTCGCCCTTTCTCACTCTTTCTCCCTTCCTCGCTCTCCGCCTCTTTTTCTCCTCTCTCTCTCTCTCCCACTCCCTCTCTCTCTCTGTGCCTTACATGGAGCTGGGCAACTGCCCACAGTCGACCAGCCCTGAGAAAAAGGAACTAACGTCTTGTGGGACCAGACAATGTTGTCTTTTTTGTCTACATTTCTCTGATTCTGTCTCGATCTCTCGCACTCCCTCTCTCGCTCTCTGTCTCTATTTCTCTCGCTCTTTTGCGCCTCGATCTCTCGCACTCCCTCTCTCGCTCTCTGTCTCTATTCCTCTCGCTCTTTCGCGCG